>NC_080046.1:6644798-6745107 GCF_012489685.1 Lotus japonicus
GTCATCTCAGAAGCCATGAGATTGAACTCAAAGGAGACAAGCCTCAAAAGAAAGACAAGTCAATTGCTCTTAAGTCAAGATCTGACAAAGCAAAAGCCTATCAGGCAGAAGAAGAAAATTCATCTGAAGAGCTATCAGATGCGTCTGATGATGAAGAGTTGTCTCTCTTCACAAAGAGGCTAAGCAAACTCTGGAAAACAGACATAGCAAGGGAAAAGGACCAAAGAGAAGTTCAGGAAGATATGAATCTTCATCTGGTCAGAAGAAATCATCTGGAAAGGAAGTCACTTGCTTCGAGTGCAAGGAATCTGGGCACTACAAGAGTGACTGTCCCAAGCTTAAGAAGGACAAGAGACCTAGAAAAGTCTTCAAGAAGAAAGCCCTCATAACCTTTGATGCAACTGATTCAGAAGAAGCTGAGTCAGAAGAAGATGAAGCTGTGGAGGCTCTAATGGCTACCACTAGTAGAGATGCTGGAAGCTTCAGAAGATGATTCAGACTCTGAGAATGATGATGGGTATTCTCTGACTTTTCTCTATCTGAGCTAAGAACTGCTTTATCTGAAATAATGAAGAAACATGATATTTTGCTAAATAAGCATAAAGAGCTTAAAAAGAAGTATGCTGCTAAAACCAGTTCTTCAGAAGTTCATGAGAAGTCAGTCTCTGAACTCATGGATGAAAACTATATTCTTGTCAATGACAATGCTGTTCTTCGTGCTAAAAAAATGTGTTAGAAGATCAACTTGCATCATCTGATGTTAAGTATGAGACAAAATATGAGAAAACGTTTCAAAAGTTCCTTGCAAAGGGCATAGACAGAAGTCTTATGGCTTCAATGATCTATGGCATGAGCAGAAATGGGAACAGTGGCCTTGGCTACTTTCAATCCATGAAAGATAAGTCATCTGAGCCCAAACGCGAACCATTGCATAAGCATTTCGTTCCCGCTGGCACGGTCATTCCAGAGAAGGTTAAACCAAAGGTGGTGAAACCAAAGGGAAAGTTCAAACTTGACATGTCTAGATACTATACTCAGGTTCCTATGCATTATCCTCCTGTTGCACCCAAAGTTCCAAGAACTTATGGGAAAACTAACAAGAAAGGACCCAAGATATGGGTACCTAAAACAAAAAATTATTCCTGTTGCAGACATCTTATGCAGCTCAGTTAAGACACCTGTCATGGTACCTGGACAGTGGATGCTCGCGACACATGACGGGCACAAGGTCTATATTCCAAGAACTGACACCGCTTAAGTCAGGAGGAGACGTTGGCTTTGGAGGAAACCAGAAGGGAAAAATTATTGGAAAAGGTTCCATAGGAGATGGAAAAATTCCAGTTATCAATGATGTACTTCTGGTGGAAGGATTATTTCACAACTTGCTTTCCATAAGCCAAATTGCTGACAAAGGATACGATGTGATCTTCAATCAAACCGGATGCAAAGCTGTTAGTCAGACAGATGGATCTGTTTTATTTTCTGGGAAAAGGAAAAATGATATTTACAAAATCAGATCCTCTGAACTGCTATCTCAGAAGGTCAAGTGTCTCATGTCAGTTAATGATGAGCAATGGATCTGGCACAGACGTCTAGGACATGCAAGTCTCAGAAAAATCTCTCAACTTAGCAAGCTAAATCTCGTCAGAGGATTGCCTCGTCTGAAGTACTCATCAGAGGCTCTATGTGAAGCTTGTCAGAAGGGAAAATTCACCAAGAAGCCTTTTAAAGCAAAGAATGTGGTATCTACAACAAGGCCCCTTGAGCTACTTCACATTGATCTCTTTGGACCAGTGAAAACTGAATCCATTGGAGGAAAGAAGTATGGGTTAGTTATTGTGGATGACTATAGCAGGTGGACATGGGTAAAGTTCCTAAGGCACAAAGATGAAACACATACCGTGTTCACTAACTTCATTACCCAAGTTCAGAAGGAGTTTCAATCTTCTGTGATTACTGTCAGAAGTGATCATGGTGGAGAATTTGAGAACAAAGCTTTTTGAAGATTTATTCAACTCTCAAGGAATCTCCCATAACTTCTCTTGTCCTCGCACTCCTCAACAAAATGGAGTAGTTGAGAGAAAGAATAGAACTCTTCAGGAGATGGCTCGCACCATGATGCAAGAATCAAGTATGGCCAAGCACTTCTGGGCAGAAGCAATCAACACTGCTTGCTACATCCAGAACAGAATCTCCATTAGACCAATTCTGGAGAAAACTCCGTATGAGCTATGCAAAGGAAGACAACCTGATATCTCTTACTTCCATCCATTCGGAAGTACTTGCTTCATGCTCAACACTAAGGAGCAATTGGGTAAATTCGATTCTAAAGCTTTAAAATGTTATTTTCTTGGTTATTCTGAAAGATCTAAAGGTTTTAGAATTTATAATATTATTCATCAAACTGTTGAGGAATCCATCCAGATTAGATTTGATGATAAGCTTGGCTCAGAAAAGTCAAAGCTGTTTGAAAGATTTGCAGATTTAAGCATTGACTGTTCAGAAGCAAATCAACCAATGAAAAGCCCAGAGGATGTTGCTCCAGAGACAGAAGCATCTGAAGATTTTCCAACAACTTCTGATCCACTTCAGAAGAAGAAAAGAATAGTTGCTTCTCATCCAGAAGAACTGATCATTGGCAACAAAGATGCTCCCGTCAGAACCAGGTCTATGCTCAAACCTTCAGAAGAGACTCTTCTGAGTCTGAAGGGATTTGTGTCTCTCATTGAGCCAAAATCAGTTGATGAAGCTCTTGAAGACAAAGGCTGGATTCAAGCAATGCAAGAAGAGCTAGATCAGTTCACCAAGAATGATGTATGGACCTTAATGCCCAAACCCAAAGGTTTCCATGTCATTGGAACCAAGTGGGTATTCAGAAACAAGCTGAATGAAAAAGGAGAAGTAACAAGAAATAAGGCAAGACTGGTAGCTCAAGGCTACAGTCAACAAGAGGGAATTGATTACACTGAGACCTTTGCTCCTGTAGCAAGGCTTGAAGCTATAAGGCTACTGATTTCCTTCTCAGTAAATCACAACATCATTCTTCACCAGATGGATGTCAAAAGTGCCTTCCTAAATGGCTACATTTCAGAGGAAGTGTATGTCAAGCAACCTCCTGGCTTTGAAGATGACAAACACCCAGAGCATGTCTACAAGCTCAAGAAGTCACTCTATGGATTGAAGCAAGCTCCCAGAGCGTGGTATGAAAGGCTCAGCTCCTTTCTTCTACAGAATGAGTTTGTAAGGGGTAAAGGTGACAATACTATTTTCTACAGAACCTATAAGAATGACATTCTTATAGTTCAGATTTATGTTGATGATATCATTTTTGGTTCTGCTAATCCCTCCTTGTGCAAGGAATTCTCTAAGTTAATGCAGGCTGAATTTGAAATGAGCATGATGGGAGAACTTAAATACTTCCTGGGAATTCAAATAGATCAACGACCAGGAGTCACCTACATCCATCAGAAGAGGTACACCCTGGAACTTCTGAAGAAGTTCAACATGAGTGACTGCAACATCTCAAAGACTCCAATGCATCCAACATGCATTCTTGAGAAAGAGGAAGTTTCCTCTAAGGTTTTTGTGATGCTGACTTTGCTGGAGATAGAGTAGAAAGGAAAAGCACCTCTGGAAGCTGCCATTTCCTTGGATCAAATCTTGTATCTTGGTCAAGCAAAAGACAGAACACAATTGCTCTATCAACTGCTGAAGCAGAGTATGTCTCAGCTGCCACTTGCTGTACACAAACCATATGGATGAAGAACCATCTAGAGGACTATGGATTGTCTATGAAGAAGGTTCCTATCTACTGTGACAACACAGCTGCTATTTCACTCAGCAAGAACCCCATTCTACACTCAAGAGCAAAGCATATAGAGGTAAAGTATCATTATATTTGTGACCATGTTCAGAAGGGCACTCTATCATTAGAGTATGTTGATACTGACCATCAGTGGGCAGATATCTTTACTAAGCCCTTGGCAGAAGATAGGTTTTTATTTATTCTTGAAAACCTGAACATGGATTTTTGTCCAGAGTAAGGTTTTCTTCAGAACTTCTGACCCTGGTACTTCTGAAGTCATCAGATGTTACCTCCTTCAGAAGTTACTCGATCAGAAGCACTTAACCCACTGGTTAAACTTCTGTGGTAGACAACAATACACGTGTCACTTCATTTGTGACATAGTTCCTTGAGTCGCGTGGTATATCTGCTATAATGATGACGTCTACTCTCCTCTACTATGCTATTTTCAGACTATATATTTTATAACCGTTGATTTTGCCTTTAATTTCTTAGAAAAACTGTCAACGGTTACCATTAAACTCACTATATGCACTGTCACACACGATCTCCCACTCACTTACACTTACGATTTTGAAACTATCCGTGTGCATTGCATTCATTCATATTCCTTCCTCCAACATTTCCTCCTCTCTCTGAACCCTAAACCTCCATCTCTGAAAATCATTGGCAAATCGAGGAAAACTAAGGCGAATGTTCCTGCTTCTACCACACAAACTGCCAAAGATCAAGAGAATCAAAGATTCGAGGAAGCTCAGAAGATTCTGAATGCACCAAATGTAGTCACCTGTGCAAAGAAAGTGGAAGAACTAAGTGTGTGCTGCGAAGCAAGAGTTGATTTTGATAATCTTGCTCAACATGGGTTTGATATTAGGAACCAAGTCAATTTGCAAGGATGGTCTGGGTACTTCAACAGGCTCGTTGGTCCAATCTATCACAAATTGGTTGTCGAGTTCTGGAAGAATGCAGTCTGCAACGACTACTACGTCGTCTCCCATGTACTGGACAAGAAAATTGTGATCTCTGAAGAATCTATAGCAAAACTGCTGGGTATGGAGTTTCAGCAGGGAAAAAGGATCAAGAATGTTGAAGCAAATGTTGCGGGAATGAGGACCGTGGTCAACAAGGCGCTTTATGACAACTGGTCTTACGAGAAAACCAAGTACAGCTTTAAGGACTTGAAGTCTGAGATGAAGATTTGGCAAAAGATCTTCATGCACTGCATTCACCCTAGAACTGGAGGAACTGATTACCTGAATGCAACTCAGAAGGTAATCATGTACTACATTTCAACTGGTGAGCTTATATGTCTGCCATTCCTACTTTTCAATTATCTGAAGGAGTGTATTGAGAAATCAAGGACCACAACTGGTTCTAAGAACAAGAGATTCATCTCTTACATTCTGTATGGAAGGCTGCTGTCAGACATCTTCGTCCAAAATAAGCTTGTCAAGACTCTATCAGATCTTGGACTTCACGAAGATCTGGCCATGACAGTTGGTGATGCTCTCAATAGCACAAAGTTGAAGAAGATGCAGATCATTGAGAAGATTAAAGTTGCTCCCAAAGAAGACACTTCTGATGAAGTTCGTCGGAGGCATTACCCCATTGATGACTTTCCCATTTGGTCCAAAAAGGACAATCCAGCATGCATTCTGGAATATGTCAGGATGCTCAGAAGTCAAGGTGATCCAATCACCCTTACAGAATTTGTTAGCACTCTTCCTGAGAGTCCTCCTAACCTGGCAACCAGGAAATCCAGGAGAACAACAAGCAGCAAGCCCTCAGATCCTAAGGGCAAAGGGATTCTGATAGAGGAACCTGCAAAGAAGAAGACTGCTTCCAAGACTGTGATCATCAGGGAACCATCTCCTGAAAGGCATCTGAAGAGAACCTCAGCTCAACAACAACAAATGTCTGATTCTGAAAGCTCAGAAGACACATGGGAAGACTTCCCAAGTGAAGAAACTGAAGATGAAGACATGCCTCTGGCTAAGAGACGCAAAATTATTCTTGAGGAAGAGGAAGATGAGCAGGATGACCATGAGATCATTCAGAATGTGATTCAGGGTATAAGGGAAGATTCAGATGCTGAAGAATCCACTGATTCTGACGCTATTCCCCTAGTGAAGAGAAGGAAGCTTCCTCTGAGGGGACCACTTCAGCAGAAGGAACCAGCTGCAGAACAAGCATCTGAACCAACTTCAGAAGTACAGAGGGAAAGAAGATCTAAACGCACTTCTGATCCAGCAAGGACTGCAACTCTCACCAGAACCTCACCAATCAGAAGCTCAAGTAAGGTAATTACTGAAAGCATTAATTCTGATTCTGCTTTAGTAGTTATACCTGAACAACCCCTGCCTATATCTACTTCCATGCCCACCTTAACTCAAACAACACCCACTCAAACTGAGACACAAACTCAAACACAAGCTGAACCTCAAGCTCCTACTTCAAGGATCCAAACAGCCACCACAGCCATCCCTTCCATTCCAATTTTCACCTCTTCCACATTCATCCCAACTGAACCAATACCTCCCTTCAATTCCTTCATTCAAGGTATTGTTCAACATGAGGCCACTCTGAGAACCTTAGTTCAACAGTTCTCTCCCAAGCCTGCATCCACTCCACACACCTTCCTCATAACCCAAACTGGTGAGATCCCTGCTGAGAAAGAAAAGGAAGATGATGATGTCCAGATCCTTGAGCCGCCTTTCAATGTGAAGCCTCTCCAACAATTTGCTTCCAATTTTGAAGATCGGATTCCAGATGCTGCTGCGACCTCCTATGTGTCCTTGTCCAATTATTCAGCAGTCAACTCACAGGATCTGAGTTTCCCTTCACCTGAAAAGACTGTCACCTCAAGGCAAAGGCCGAATACTATCACTGAAGCTGAGCATATGGATGAATCAGATCACTCAGGCGTAGAGAAGGATCATGAGATTGAGTCCATTCCTTCTGAGCACATGGAAGAATCAAATGCTTCGAGCTCCAATGCTGCCAGAACTCCTCAGCCTGTTCTGACCCTGGCCACCTCCTTCCTTCCTCAGAATCTTCCTCAACTCATTCAGGAGTTTTCTGCAGAGGCCATCAGAAGGCTGAACTGGCTGTATCAGGTAACTGATAATTAGTTTGATGCCTCTCTTGTTGATAGTCTATGGTCTGCATTTGAGAGTTGGTCAGAAGGCAAAAGTCATGAACTTCAGAAGCAGCTTAGCAGGGAGAAAAGACTAAGAGTTCATGATGCATCTGAGAGGGCCTATGAGCAGAGGCAGAGAGTGCTGCACAAGGTGTGTGAGCCCATGAGACGAGCTATGGCTGAAAGACCATGTGTTGTGTCTGAATGTACTTCAGAGGATGTTGTGATGCTCTCAGCAGAGGAAGAAGAAGAAAGCACAGATGGTATAGTTATTCTGGAAGATGCAGTTGGTGATGAAGTTCAGAAACAAGGGCAGATTCACGTTGATACTGTTATGACTTCAGAAGCTGAAGCTGCCACTCATCCACAAGCATCAGAAGTTCCCACTTCTGTTCCAGCTCCAGAAGTTGCCATTTTAGCTGCCCGGATTGACAGGATTCAAGATGATCAGCAGCGATTGTTTCAGATGGTTGAGCAACAAGGACAAGTTCAGACTGAGCAGAGCAAGCAGATTGCAGAGTCCTCAAGCAAAATGGAAGCCATCATGAAATATCTTATGGACAATCTTCCTTCCACCTCCAAGCCCTGAATTTCTCATCTCTATCATGCATGCATTTATTCATTATGACTGAATTTATTTCATGTTGACCGTGTTAAGTTTTTCATTCTCTGATTCAATGAACCGTCCATTAGTAACTCACATGCTTTTATGATTGATAAGTTTTATGCATGGTTTTCTGTTACTTTTCTTCTTTATATTCACTGCGTTCATCTTCCCCTTCACATTCAATTCCATTCTTCTCTATTCTTATCTCCTCCAAATCACCATGACTACTGTCAATTTGATATCTGAACTCAAGACTCTGGTATTCAATCAAGTCTTTCCATGGAGTGTCAATCTATCTTCTTCTCAGATCTCTCACGCTCTTGAGAAGATTGAGACTCTTCTGAACTGCTGGCTCACTTCTCATCAAACTCTCTGTCTTCAGAACCTTCAAGAAGTTCTGACTGACCTCCTGCGTCTGACCACTCGCCGGAAGGACGTTGAAGATCAGCTCCAGGGCATTTGCATGCTTCTGGAATATGAAGCAGTTAACGATGAAGCGGATCCAGAGGCGGTCCAGGAGACTGTTCACTCGAAGGAGGAACTGGCTACTCAGTTAGCCTCAATTGATACGGACATTCGTCCTCTCCACCTTCAACTTCTCTCCATGAAGAATTCTAGAGCTTTCCTATTTATCTAGGATTAGTCTTCTTCGTTCCTCTCGATCCTTTGTACTTCTTCTCCGTTCAGTAATAATAACATATTTTATTTGCCTCAATTCCTGTTATTGTTATTGTTGATTTTGTTTTTCACTCTTTTTGATTATGACAAAAAGGGGGAGTACATAAAGTGGTTTTGATAAACTTTTATGGTTTTGATAAACTTTTATACTATATAAAACCAGTAGAGGAGAACAAGTATCAATACTTATAGCACATAGATATTGTCAAGCGTCTCAGATAAGGAATACATTTTGAACTAATCTTGTTTCTGACGTCTTATTCCAATTATATCTAGACAAGACTCTATGTTATTATGTGATATACGCTAAGTTCTGAACCATCACTTCTGATGAGTATACATCTATTCAAGCGTAAAATCTGATCACATAACCAGACTCCGAATCTAAACTATTCACCAATTCATCAAGTCATAGATTCAGGGGGAGTCAGGGGGAGACCCTAGCTCAGAATCAGGTGCTGCCCTTGATTCAGAAAGAGCATAGCAAACTGTTACACAAGGATAAGTTTAATCTCTGATCTTTTCTCTCTTGTGTATTCAGTTTATTGTGTAAAAATTGTTCATCAAAATACTTGTTTTGTCATCATCAAAAAGGGGGAGATTGTAAGATCAAGGTTTGATCAGTGGTTGCATCTCTATGTTTTGATGATTACAATTAAGGTTTGTGATGATGAACAATTGTGGTACCCTAACGTTTGTCTTTTTAAGTTGTGACAAACAGGTTCTGAATCTGACCCAAGCCTATTCGTTCAGAAGAAGAAGAACCAAGGGTTACTAAAAAGAGAGCTCATTATCCTACCATGTTCGTTCTGAACAGTGGCAAATACTTCAGAAGTTCTGAAGATGGAAGCTCTCAAGAAGATCTGAAGAACTCAAGTCAGAAGTTCTGAAGACCAGATGTTCCAGTGGAACGGTCCAGAAGCAGAAGACTCAAGTTCTGAAGACTTGCAAGAAGTTGGTTCTGAAGACCCAAGCTATTCTAGCTCTGACGATCAGAAGTTCTGAGGAACTTGTTCAGAAGCAGAAGTTGCATGGTCAGAAGACTCCAAGCTTCAATCTGACCATGATCAGAAGCTTCACCTACATTCATCTGAAGCTCCTTGATCTCAAGTCAACCGGTGAGAGGACAGGTCGCTATCACAGTACAACATCGTACAAGTCTCAGTCTGTCCGCCACCTACCTTGTACAGCCTAGCAGTCTGATATTACAGAATTGCCACTCCAACGGATAAAACCCTAGCAACGGCTACATCACAAGTCTTGGAGTATATAAAGGCTGAAGAAAGAAGAAAGAAGCTAAGAAACTTTGCTGAAAATATTCAACACATACGAACCATTCTCTTAGCATTATTTCTTCACTGTTCTTAAACTTCTGAGTTTACTATTCGCTTGTTAGAAGCACTTATTGTAAACCCGAAACCTTTTACACATTTTGTAAAGTTCATCAAGAGACCAAGGTTGGTCGGATCTTGAGAGGACTGAATCAAGGCTGATTCAGTATTTAGCTAGTCTTAAGAGGATCGGTAGATCAGCTTCTTAAGAGGATACTAGTGAGAAAATCAGTGTATTGTTAGTCACTTAGCAGGTTGCAAAGTGCAGTTGTAACACTCATTGATTTTAGTGGATTGCCTTCATCAGAAGAAGGAAGAAATCACCTTCACAGGTGGACTGGATTAGCTTGAGCTTTTATCTCAAGTGAACCAGGATAAAATACTCGTGTGCTTTACTTCCTATTATTCAGCACTTAGTTTTTATCTTTGAGTTTTGAAAAAGCTTAAAAGTATACCCGAGATTCAAAAAAATCTATTCAAACCCCCCCTTTCTAGTGTTTTTCGCACCTTCAACAAGGGCCTCAGGTATGGCCATGGAAGCACAATTATTAGCTACTTTCATTTTTTGGCAGAAGACTGGTAAGTTCTCCTTTTGGTTCCTCCGTACCAAGCATGTTATAAGTATTTTTATTTGTGGGATCTTACGAATTATTTCTTGTTCATTTTATAAACTAGGATTAGTGCAAATGCTCAAAAGAATGCTGCGAGGGCTATTAAAATTTCCTGAGCTCAATGACTTTGGTATTCTATGTATGCAAGGTGAGGGAGTACTTACTGCTGAAGATAGTAAGTGTATCAAACAAATTTACTCTGATGTTGCATGTCCTTTTGTCTTTATTAGGACCATTTTCTTAATCTTGCATGTAATCCAATATCTTATGCTAATAATGTAGCTAAGATACAAGTTGGAGCTGCTCGAATCTTTGTTTCAAATCACAGAGCTTGCCAACTTGATTATGTCCTTGCAACTATTGTGGCTTTTGATGGGGTACTGCATTTTGTTTTCATGTGATTGTGGATTTATTTGTCTCTCTTTTAATTTTTGATTTCATGTGATTAATTTTTGCACTAATACATAAACCTGTTTTAAGTTTTTCTTATGTAGTTGGTGAGCACATAAATCACTTCTCTTCTTTGATGTTTAGAATTGACAATATAACTCAATGTTTACTTAAGATTTTTCTGAATTTCAAATTTGTTTCATTGCTTCTTAAGTTAGCTTGGACTCTACTTTCTCATGATTTAACAAGTGTATTAGTAAGAGATTATTTTGTAACTTGTCAGTTGTGAGCATTTTTGTTGATATACATGCTTATATTATTCTTTGATTCATGGCTTAAGGGAAGCATTTTAATCCTATTCTATATCATTTTTGTGATTATGGATGCATAATGTTTAGGATGATGATGCCAAGTTAGCGTTCTAGGTTTAATGGCTTCATCTTGAACTTAAAAGCAGTCACTGGCGGCTGGGTCTGCCATATCCTTTTCTTACATTCTCTAATATTGCAACGGTTTGAACCGTCGCTAAATACCACTTTTTTTTAGTATTTTTTTACCTATACCGACGGTAGAGAATTCGTAGGTAAATCTTAAAGTGTTATTCTTACGGATGTATTTCTGTCACTATACACTATACCGACGGATAGAAAACCATGGGTATAGCAAATTAAAAACCACGAAAATTTTGTCCGTTGGTATAATTTTTCGGGCTATACCTACGGTTTTTTATCCTTTACCAACGGTAAGCTGCTGTCACTATATGACAAGTTTTTTGTAGTATGAGAAATGGGTATGACACAGACGGTTAGGGCATGCTAGTATGAGAAAGATCTCTCAGCTAAGTAAGCTTGACCTTGTCAGGGGCTTACCCACTCTAAAGTATTCTTCAGATGCTCTTTGTGAAGCATGTCAGAAAGGCAAATTTACAAAAGTCCCTTTCAAGGCAAAGAATGTTGTTTCCACCACAAGGCCGTTGGAACTTCTGCATATTGACCTATTTGGACCGGTGAAAACTGAGTCTATAGGTGGCAAGAAATATGGGATGATCATCGTTGACAACTATAGCCGCTGAACATGGGTAAAATTCTTAAGACACAAGGATGAGTCGCATTCTGTGTTCTCTACCTTTGTTGCCCAAGTGCATAATGAGAAATCCAGTAGAATTGTCTACGTGAGAAGTGATCATGGTGGAGAGTTTGAGAATAAGGAGTTTGAGAAAATCTTTGATACTTATGGGATATCTCATGATTTCTCTTGTCCTAGAACTCCTCAACAGAATGACGTTGTAGAAAGAAAGAACAGAACTCTCCAAGAGATGGCTAGAACCATGATGCAAGAAACTAATATGGCAAAGCACTTCTAGGCCGAGGCAGTAAACACAACGTGTTATATTCAGAACAGGATCTCCATAAGACCAATTCTGAATAAGACTCCTTATGAATTGTGGAAGAATATAAAACCCAACATTTCCTACTTTCATCCTTTTGGTTGTGTGCGTTATATGTTAAATACTAAAGATAGATTGCATAAGTTTGATTCTAAGTCTGTGAAATGCTATTTGCTAGGATATTCTTAACGTTCTAAAGGTTTTAGAGTTTACAATATTGAATCTAGAACTATTGAAGAATCTATACATGTTAGATTTGATGACAAGCTTGACTCTGACAAGTCAAAGCTAGCTGAAAAGTTTGCAGATATGAGCATAACCATTTCAGAAGAAAAAAAAGATTCAGAGGATGCTAATCCAGAAGCAAATTCATCAGAAGAAGCTGCCACAACTTCTGAACCTTCACGTCAGAAAAAGAGCAGAGTGATAGCTTCTCACCCTGAAGAATTGATTCTGGGAGACAAAGATGAACCAGTCAGAACCAGATCCGCCTTCAAACCTTCTGAAGAGACTCTTCTAAGCTTAAAGGGCTTAGTTTCTCTAATTGAGCTAACCTCAATTGATCAAGCTCTTCAAGACAAAGATTGAGTTTTGGCTATGGAAGAAGAACTGAATCAATTCACCAAGAATGATGTTTGGAATCTTGTCAAGTCACCTAAGGATACACACGTCATTGGAACCAAGTGGGTTTTCATAAACAAACTCAATGAGAAGGGAGAAGTAGTCAGAAACAAAGCCAGACTTGTTGCACAAGGCTACAGTCAACAAGAAGACATTGATTACACTGAAACCTTTGCTCCTGTAGCAAGGTTAGAAGCTATAAGGTTGCTGATTTCATTTTATGTGAATCACAACATTATTCTTTGTTCCGTGCTAGAACATAGAGAGGGACGGTAGTACCCAAAGTGTGAGGAAGGTGATGAGAATACTTAGAGAGAGAAGCTCTAACCGCCTAGAGAGAGAAAGTGTAACTGAATTTCAATGCTATTATCATTCAAATGAGTGAAGAGTCCCTTACAATTGGTATTTCCCTCCTATTTATAGGGGTGGAGTTGAGCTTTGGCGCCTCTTTCCTATTCAAATGGGCCAGTTGGGCCTCGGGAAGGGAGACCCAAGGTCATGTCTCATGGGCGAGGGACCTAGGGGTCTCGCCCAGTCCACAAGTCCACAAGACACCGAGCTCGAAGGATGAGAGCTAAGTGTGTCTTTAAGTAAGAAATAAGGCGAGATCCCCAAGTATACTGATCAAATCCTAAAAACTTAAAATCTAAAACTGAAAAACAATGGCCAACATGGCCTGATAAATAAGCCTTTGTAATCAACACTTTGGATCTCCAGCCGCGTCCTCTTCTTCTGGGCGACCCAAGTCCACAAGCAGGCTTGTGGCGATGTCTTCTGGTCCGCCTGACTTTCCACACGCCGCGCCTTGAAACAATGTTTGGATTAGTAAATCCACAAAACCTCAACCGCCATCTTTAAAACGCTTTTTCGAATTATGTCAACATCTTGTCAATTTTAAATTTGAACCAACCAGCTTCAATCGTCACGGCTTTCCACTTAATGTGCTGCCCCTACTCTCCGGAACCCACGTCACACTTTTGTGTGTGGCCCCCCTTTACCATGATGATTTACCGCGATGAGGCACGATTTTCTAATCTTTATCACACCCAACATCAGAGTTCTCTTCCCTCACATCATTCATCATCTTCTATTAACTGCTCCCATATTTGCCCCCGACTCTCGCTCTAGTCTCCTTTGCTGATCTCACGAATCCCCACTCTGGCTCTTGCTCTTCTTCTCACGGTTCCCTTCCTGGTTAGTCTTTATCCTTTCCTTCTCCCCTTTCTCTCTTTACTTTCTTTGATGTCGTCAATAGGGGCCTTGTCTTCTGTTGAGGAGATCAAAGCCCATCGCTTGACGACCTTCGCCACTCTTCCTTCCCCTACTTCAGAAGCCCTTGATCAAGGAGTTCTTGATCAACCATCAGAACTGTCAACTAGCGAATCTATCACTGACCTTGCTCACAAGGTCGGTGGGCTCTGCCATTCTCCATTATTAGAGGGCATTCTCCGAACCAGTGGATGTCGGGGACAAGACCACCCCTGGCAGCATCGTGGGCTTAATGACCCTAAATATTCCCATTTTTTCTTCGTTTACGAATACATGTTTCTTAATCTGAGCATTAAGCTTCCTTTCTCCCCCTTTCTTACTCAAATGTTGCGCAATATGAACGTTTCTCCTTGTCAACTCCATCCCCGCTCCTGGGCCTATCTACGGTGTTTTGAGATTCTTTGCCATAGCGTTGACGTAACGCCCTTTGATGCCCTTTTTCCTTCTTCTTTGAAGCAGATTCTCAAACCTGAGGATCTCGCGGCCGGGTCACTCTGGTGCCCCGGCCTGGACGAGAACGATTTGCCCCTTATCAAGTGGGCCCGGAATCTTACTTGGCTCGCCGGTACTTCAGGGTCATCGTCCACCCTGCTTACCCTTCCTTATTTACACAAAAGGACGGGAAGACCCTTTTCCCTCTTTACTGGACATTGTCCCCCAGATCCTTATCCAGCCTCCCAAAAATATCCTTTTCCCCCTAGAGAAAACTTCGCCGTTGAGGTCTTATCCCGACTTCCACTTTTTAGTTGCATTGAACTACTTGATGTCCCCCCAGGATCTAAATTGCTTCCCCGACTAGGTCCTTTTTCTTGTTCCTTTGTCGCACCCTTCGTTTTATACGTCTTTTATTTCTAACGACTGCTTTCTCTTTTTCTTTTCAGGAAAAATGAAATTCTCTTCCGACGAACTGTTGAAGGCTTTCCTCTTTGGGGGCGTTAAAACCCCTCCCTCTGCTTATACCGGGGAGAAAAGATAAAGCTCGTCGTATACGACGGTGCTTCTAAGAAGAGAAAACTAAACGAGCTGAAGTCACCTCTCGCTTCTTCAACCGTCCCTGGCGAGAAGGGCACTGCCTCTGGCACTCCCGCCCCGGTTGGTGCGGGCGACCCTTCTAAACCTACTCACCAGGGCGAGGCGAGCATTGCCCAGGTTGAGGGCCCTTCTCGCCCCCCGGTGTCGCCGACAGCCCAGTCCTCGCCAACTGTCGTTCACCTCTCAACTTCTGCCTCTGACTTGCCAACTCCTGCTTCTCCCAAGGCTGTTGGCGAGGAAAAAGACCCCCCACTGAATCGTCCACAGAAACCTACTGGCGAATCAAGCTCCGATCCCTTCTCCTTCCTACTTTCTCATCCATTCCTCGAGAAACTGAGGGAAACGTCCAACCAGAACTCACAAGACGTTGCCCAAGAAGTTGTGTCCAACCTCCTCCGAGCGGGTTGCCTGTTCGCCCAAGTGGCTTGGGAAGCCCGCCCCCTTTCCGGGATTGCTGGACTCCGGCAGGAGGTGGAGAAGCTGCGCACGACCAACCTTCAAATTAATGAAAATTGCTCCAAGTTGTCCAAACAGTTGACCTCGGAAACGGAAAAGACGGCGAAGATGCAGAAGAAACTCGCTGGGGCGAAGCTTGTGAAGGTTGCAGTGGACAAGAAAGAGGAACAACTTGAAAGCCAAATTGAAGATCTCCGCAAAGCTCTTGGTACTCGGGAGGCTACTCTTGCTTCTCAGAAGGAAGACCTTTCGGCCAAGAATGAGGAAATCGCCAAGTTGCGCTGGGACTTGGCGGACAGGGGTAAAGCTCTTGTCGACGCTCGCTCTGATTTGGAGTCGAAACGCAAACTCTTGGCCGAGAAAGACGCCCAGGCCCTCGCCTTGGAGGAGAGGATAAGGGGCGATGCTGCTCAAGCGGTGGCCAATGAGCGTATCTGCGGCTTCCTGATCGCCAAGGCTCAAGTCAAACATCTCCATCCGAACATCGACCTTGGTCCCTTAGGAGTTTTTAAGAAGATTACGCCCGCCGGGCTGGAGGGTGTCGAAGATCAACCGGGAGTCGCCAATGTTGACCTTGGAGATGCTGTGGAGAAAAATGAAGAGACAGAGAAAACAATTTTTACTTCTTATTTTTATATTGGATTATTGTAATGTTAGTACTATTTTGTTTTACTCACCGTATCTTAGTTTAAGCCAGCCGTTTTCGGTTTTCATTATTATATTATTTCTCTCGCACGTTTTAGCGCTTGGTATTTTGCCACTGACTATTGTCCCAAATCAAGATTGGTAAAAACTTACTGGGACAGTTTTGAGCATTGGCTGAGAATGCAACTTGAAGACTTGCTCGCTTATGCTGACTATGATAAGGATAACAGAATCAAGAATGTTGAAGCAAGAGAAGCCACTCTTAAAGCGCATGCCGAATATCAAGGTTTTCTCAGATTGCAAGAGTTAGCTCTGGCTGGAATTCGTTGCAGAGAAGAGGAAGAAAATGCAGCTCTCCAAGTTGCACTTGAAGATGAACTGGCTGAGTGGATTCAAGCTGAGGCTGATTATGAAAATGCTGCATGTGAAGAAGGCACTCGCCTTGCAGCTCTGCTTAAGAAAGGCAAAGCCCCTCAGATGGATTCTGAACTCAGTGGCTCTGCATCTGCTCAGATCTCCTCCTCCATTCAGATTGCTCCCTCTGCATCAGTTTCACCTGATCTTGCTACTATTGCATAACAGCTTGCTAGCTTTCAACAGCGTTTTGACAAGCAAGAAGTTTTCAGCAAGAAGTTTTCAACAAGAGTGTGGAAGCAATGTTTGTAGATATTCTAAGGAGACTTCCAGATCCCAAACCTTAGTCTCTTAGGATTTCTCTATTTTCCCCTTGTTTTTTATTTCCTTTTAAACTCTTTATTATATATATTGTTGGTTTTCTTGTTCACTTCCATCCTTATTTTACTTATTATCTTCTATTATCGTTTTCATTCTCTGATAATTATCACATTTTCTAACATCACACATACACACAATGCAAACATAAAACTTTTTATTCATTGAAATTTTGATTACATTTAGAATGGAGGATTTATCCTCATATCATGGTAACGCTCTAGCATTACTGCTAGCTGCCTATCTATGGGCTACCTCTGACGTATCAGTTCCGCCATCTCATTCTTACACTCTTCCTGTCGCTCCTCAGTGTCATCTGATCGGAGCTCCAGCTCTAACTCCCAACCATCAATCATCATGGTGATTTCCGCCTCTTCCCGGAAGAGCTCGCCCAGCTCCTCCACGAAATCCAGAAAGATGCGAAGAGTTGCATCCAGGACTGGATCCAGATCCATTCCAAGAAACTGACAGACCAGCTGGCGGATGCTACTCACTTTTGTGATCCTATAGTATAGAGCAACATACAAATTCTGCTCAAAGGACCTTTCTCTCAATTCCTTAAGAGCTCTCTCAACATTTGCCATGCTGATTTTTTTTTTTTGAGTATGCATCTTAACTCAGGAAGCCCTTCTGTTTATACTCCAGGAACGCTTGCTAGCATTTATCACTGAAACACCTTCCCAAGATACTGTTACCAAGATTCTCCTTGAATGTCTTAAATTCTCTTGGCCGGTGGTAAACGTTGATTCTTCTCTAGCCGGTGTTCTTCACCTCATTTACTCCTTATTTTCTGTGTGTACTATTTATCTTAGTCTCCTTATTTCGTTTGTGAACTTAGTCTTACTGAGGGGGAGTGCTCTGCACTTCAATGCTAAGTTTTTCACACCCCTGATCTTTTTGCTTATGACAAAAAGGGGGAGTACAACCATAATTTTTTATGTGTTATTTTTTCTTTTGGAGAATTTAAAGTTACATATCGTTATGACTATAGATCTTTCATGAGGCACTAGCAAGAAATACATTTCACTTCTTCTGAAGTGATTACATGCTCTGATTTCCTCTATGCTCTAATATACTATGTCATACTATCCATTAAATGATTGACTCTGATTGATACATCACTCTGATCATTTATTCTTTTAAGCTCAGAATCTAGACTACTCTAACATTTTCATTAAGTCATAAATTCAGGGGGAGCTTAGCTCAGAATCAAGCTCATTACTTGGATTCAGAAGGAGCTAAATAAACTATACACATCAGGATAAGTTTAACTCTGATACCTTAAACTCTGAGTGTATTCAGTTTATTGTTTAAGAATTGTTCATCAAAATACTTGTTTTTGTCATCATCAAAAAGGGGGAGATTGTAAGACCAAGTTTTGGTCAGGTGGTACAACTCTATGTTTTGATGATAACAAGTTTATTATTATGTATGAACAATTGTGGTACTCTAACGTTTGTCTTTTTAAGTTGTGACAAACATGCTCTGACTCTGATTCAAAGACGATATATTAATCAGAAGTTGAAGACCCAGAGTAACCAGCACAACACTTCTGCATTTAACTACGTTCTTCTGAACGGTAGCAAACGCTTCAGATGCTCTGAAGATTAAAGCTCTGATGTGGACTCTGAAAGATTCAAGCTCTGAAGATCAGATGTTCTGAGGAACGGTCCAGAAGCTGAAGACTTGGAAACTCTGAAGTCCAAGAGTAAGCTGGCTCTCAAGACCAGAAGCACTTCATGCTCTAAAGGCCAGATGTCCAGAAGCAGAAGTTCTGAAGGTCAGAGGATCCAAGTTTCCTTCTGACTCTGATCACACAAGCTTAACAAGTTTCAACATGAAGCGACATCCAAGATCAAGAGTCAACTAGGCTAAGGCAATGTCATTGTCATTCGTACAAAAGCTAATGTACTATTCTGACTGCCTTACCTACGACGTTCAGCCATAGTAGGCTCTAGAAATTCCAGAACTGCCCTCCAACGGACAGATTCATCCAACGGATACACACTCTAAACCTAGGAGTATTTAAAGGATGAAGATAGAAGAAATCAGCTAAGAAACTGTGTGCATACACGTGAAATACTTTCAGCGAATACCTTAGCAATATTTCGTCATTGTTCTTATTGTGTTTACGTCTGCTTGTTTAGAAGCATCTCTTTGTAAACCCAACTTTTTCACAAACTTTGTTTGTAGTTCCTTGAGAGACCAGTGAGGTCAGTGTTCTTGAGAAGACTAAGGCAAGGTTGTCTTAGTGCTGCTAGTTCATTGTATTGTTAGTCACTGAGCAAGGTTGCTAGTGCAGTTGTAACAATCATTGAATAGTGAATTGCCTTCATTCTAAGAAGGAAGAAATCACTTTAACGAGTGGACTAGAGTAACTTGAGTGATTTATCAAGTGAACCAGGATAAAATCATTGTGTGCTTTTTCTCTTTCCCTTATCTCTTGCACCTCGTGATCTTTAGTCCGAAAAGATTATCCTTAATCTTAGAGGGAAATTTCTAAAAGCTAAAAACCCTATTCAAACCCCCCCCCCCCTTTCTAGTGTTTTTCATACCTTCAATTGGTACCAGAGCGTAAGTTCTGATTACCACACTTAACAGTGTTCAGAGATCCGGACCAGTGTGAAAAACTCAATGACTACCACCACCAGCGATGCTCAAAGAGATCATTACAGTGCTAAACCACTTATATTTGACGGAGAAAAGTTTGATTACTGGAAAGACAGAATCGAAAGTTTCTTTCTTGGATTGATGCTAATATCTGGGATTACATTATTGATGGCTACACTCGCCCTGTTGATGAAGATGGAGAGAAGATTCCAAGAGACAAGATGATTGAAACTCAAAAGAAAATGTACAAAGATCATCACAGAGCAAGAACTATCTTGCTGAGTGCTATCTCATTTGAAGAATATGAGAAGATCACAGACCGTGATTCTGCCAAGGCTATCTTCGATTCCTTGAAGATGTCACATGAAGGAAATGAAGATGTCAAGGAGACAAAGGTGATGTCCTTGATCAAAAAGTATGAAGCCTTCATGATGGAACCTGATGAAAAATTATTGAATGCTTAAAAAAACTATATCTCTCTTTGTTTTTTTTCGTGATTTGTGCACTTATTTAATAATTTTTAATACATTTAAAAGTTGCTTTAAATTATTGACTTATTTAGAGCATAATACGACACGTCTTTAAAACACTTTAGAGTAAACTGATATTTTGAGGAATGAGGAGTATCCTATATTAAATGCTTAAAAAAAACTATATCCCTCTTTGTTTTTTTTTTCCGTGATTTCTTAAAGGATCGATCACACATCACTTGATAAAAAGTATAAATATAACAAAGAGGGATATTGTATTTATTGTTTTTTACCATTGACTAATTTTAAATGTGTTTAAAAATGTTTTTTTTATATTATAAAAGGAAATGATTTCAGTTGTTAATGTTTTTGATATTTGACTAACTTTATTTTTCGAAATAATCATTAAATATATTTCTCCAAAAGTTTTTTCAAAAAGAGTTAGGAATATAGCATTTAAAATATTTGACAAAATATTGACGATTTTGTAATACAATTTAATAAATGCATTAAAACCATTTTTTTAGGAAATGTTTTACTCAGTTAATGATATTAATTTTGTCTATCATTAATTTTGGAAATAATAATTAAAACACCTATTAAAAACTTTGTTTTTTAAGGATAGTGTTCTTACATGAACAATGATGACCTTTCTCTAGGGTTTATGGTAGTCATTGTTGAACATAAGAGAGAACCTTCTTTATTATGAATGAGGGTTAGCCTTTTATAGTGGAGCTGAACCCTAAACCTAAATCTATTACATTTGGGCATTTCCTATGCTCTATTGAGCCTTAGTATTGACCCATACGCCTAACTAAGCCTATATGGACACTAACGAGCTCCTTCGTTGACTCGCCTTACCCAGCGTTGTCCTAACGTTAAGGTCTGACAAGTATCTTGTTTGGCGGGACCTGTCCAGATAGGAATATAGCATTTATTGAATTTTCTAATTGAGTAAAAATTAATGTCTTAATTAACGTATTTTAAAAAAATTTAATATTTGACTACAAATTAACGTATTTTAATTTGATTTTTCAATACCAAAGCTAATTTTCTATTGATCATTAAACGTTTTTTATATTTTATAAAATGAAATGATTTCAGCTGTTAATGTTTTTTATATTTGACTAACTTTATTTTTCAAGATAATCATTATTTAGGTTTCTACAATTTTGTTTTTAAATGAGTTAGGAATATAGCATTTAAAAATTTGACAAAATAAGAATGATTTTGTTATACAATTTAATAGATGTATTAAAACCATTTTTTTAGGAAATTCTTTACTCAGTTAATGACATTAATATTTGACTTTCATTAATTTTGAAAATAATGATTATAAATCCTATTAAAAAAGTTTTTGTTTTTGTAAGGAAAGGAATATTTCATTTTTTCTATTTTCTAATTAGTGCAGCCGTTAATGTTTTTGATATTTGACTAAATTTAATTTCTGTAATAATCATTAAATAGGTTAATTCAAATGTTTTTTTTTTCTTTTTCGAATATAACATTTATTGTATATAACATTTAATGCCTTTTATGAGTTGACTAAAAATATTGTAATTAAAAAAAATTAAATAGGTGTATTAAAACTTTTTTTATTTTTGGAATATACAATTTATTGAATTTATTAATTGAATTGAAATTAATGTATTAAATAATCATTAAATAATTGCACTAATCACGAATTTTAAAGATAAGCCATTTTATATATATAATACATAATAGATTCACCATTTTTTGTTATCTTGCCTCCCTACTAATCTGTTTTTCTTCATCTTGTAACAGTTCTATCACCCTTCGATTGGACATGTATTTTTTCCTCCCACCTATATATTCTTTAACCTCAAAAACACTTTCATCATTCTTATACCCACGATATATATTTTCATTCTTTTATGCTCGTCCATAATCCCAAATTTCTTGCTTTTTCCTCCATTTTCTTTTCTGTTTTTGGTTGACATTTTTTATATCGAAATAGTTCCACGATCATTTGGTCGCTCTTCCTCCACTAGGTAAGGCTTTCACTTCTTTCACTTTTGATTCATCATAGTCTCCCTCTATCCCTTACTTTTTATAATCCTAATTTTTATAATCCTAAATGAAATTTTTTCTTTCATCTGTAATGAAATTATCATCTAAAAGGTATTTTTTCTTTTTTCTTTGAAACAGTTCTAGAGCAAAATCGTTCATCCATCGTGTAGAAGGTAATGATTTTTATCTTCATGAAAAATTAATTAATTTTAGTACTTTAAAAACGTTTAACATTTCATTCACCTTCTCTGTGGCTAAGACATTTCTCATACTCTTTATGTTTGAAACATTTTAGTGTTCATCTTTTAACTCTTTAACTTGTTCTTTGTGCGAATGAGCCATCATATTGTTTCTCTTTCATTTTATTCTATTTGATTGGAGAATGCATAGACACCAAATGAATCTCGGAAAATCATAAAATATATTTTAGCTTTTACATTTAAATTCCAATAAGGTGAGTTTTAGTCATTGAAATCAAATGATTTATTTTAATAGCAATTATGGTATATTTCTTTTCGAATTTTGCAGCTATGACACAAATTTATGATATGTTTTCTAAACCTAAAATTTAGGTATATAATTGAGTTTATAAATGAAAAATTATAATGGAGAAAATTCTTAATTGGGAAATTTTAATTGTATTTATGGTATTTATATTTTGGTCACTGTTATAAAGGTGAGTTTTAATTATTGAATGATTTATTTTAATATTATTTATTTTGGTCACCGTTATATTTTGGTCACCTATTTATTTTTCGAATTATGCAGCTTTCATGCATATTTATGGATTTTTTTCTAAACCTAAAATTTAGGCATATAATTGGGTTTATAAAATGAAAAATTATCGTAAATGAATATTTATAATTGGGGAGAGTTCTTAATTGAACAAATTTTAATTGTATTTATGGTATTTATATTTTGTTCAACCTGTATTAAAGGTTGTTAATTGGGTAAATTTTAATTGTATTTATGGTATTTATATTTTGGTCAAACCATTTTAATGATGAGTTTTAAACATTTCTTGGTATAAACATGCGGTCATCGGTCACCATTTGGATGTTTCCAGCTCGGGATTTAGCCACAGTTAAGGCTCTTCATCCTTCCTTAAAGAGTGTACTGTTTCGGGATCGAACCCGAGATCTCGTCTCACATACTCAGTCTGCATTGCCAACTGAGCTTCCCTTCTTAGGTATGAGTTTTACTCATTGAAATCAAATGATTTATCTTAATAGTATTGTCAAGATAGGACAAGTAGTTATTTTCAAAATTAGCTATTTGTGATTAATTTTATTATTTTTGAGGTATCTTCATTTGAGGAGATTGAATTATTAGGGTGTAATATTTTTTATAATTGAGGCTTGTGCAATTAATAACGCATTTAATCATTCCCACAAATTATTATTAATAAAGGATTTAAATTGACAATATATGTAGAAACAACTTTTGCTCTTAATATTTTAGCAAAATGAACTTTCTATTGAATGTAGTTGTTAAGTTCAATTATACACGCTAACTTGTTTTGTGACGGTTTGGGCCGAAAATAAGAAATATGCTTGACATGGGGAAAAATATTTTTAAAATCGAATCCTATTAAATAATATTAGATGAAAAATAAATTTTGAATTTGAATTTTGAAATTTAAATTTGTTTTCAGATAAAACGTAAGTAAGGCTAATTATCAGGCATAATTGGTATGATTTTTAATGTTCACATTAAATAGCAGGCAGACTTTATTTGCATGCTTCAATTAAATTATTAAAAAAAGTAATCATTTATAGTCTGCAATTTGAATTTCATTGACTTTTGGACGTGATTGGGATCATTAAAATAGGAATTATTTTTCGATAGTCATGGAAGAGTTTTTAAACTCGATTTATATTAAAAAAGTAAATGCATTTTAAGTTCTAAAGTTGAATTTTAAATTTTAAATCTGTTACTAAAAAACTTAATTAAGGCTAATATACAGGCATAAGTTTTATAAATAATAGATTATAATAGATAATATATTCATTTTGGAGAGAAATGGAATAGCTGTGGGAGAGCTTTCTATAAGAAGACCTTCATTTTAAAGATTAGCCATTTTATATATATAATAGATAATAGATTCACCATTTTTTTGTTATTCTTGCCTCCCTACTTATCTTTTTTTCTTCATCTTGTAACAGTTCTGCCACCCTTCGATTGGACGTGTATTTTTACCTTCCACCTATATATTCTTTAACCTCAAAAACACTTTCATCATTCTTATACCCACGATAAATATTTTCATTCTTTTATGCTCTTCCATAATCCCAAATTTCTTGCTTTTTCCTCCATTTTGTTTTCTGTTTTTGGTTGACATTTTTTATATCTGAAATAGTTCCAGGGTCATTTGCTCGCTCTTCCTCCACTAGGTAAGGGCTTTCACTTCTTTCACTTTTGATTCATCATATTCTCCCACTATCCCTTACTTTTTATAATCCTAAATGAAAATTTTCTTTCATCTTTAATGAAATTATCATCTAAAAGGTATTTTTTCTTTTATCTTTGAAACAGTTCTAGAGCAAAATCGTTCATCCATCGTGTAGAAGGTAATGATTTTCATCTTCATGAAAAATTAATTAATTTTAGTACTTGAAAAACGTTTAACATTTCATTCACCTTCTCTGTAGCTAAGACTTTTCTCATATTCTTTATGTCTGAAACATTTTAGTGTTCATCTTTTAACTCTTTAACTTGTTCTTTGTGCGGATGAGCCATCATATTGTTTCTCTTTCATTTTATTCTATTTGATTGGAGAATGCATAGACACCAAATGAATCTCGGAAACTCACTTCAAGGAATCCCCTGGCTCCTTCCTAATAGTCTGGAGGTGCTCTCTCTTTATTCTACCATTTTTTGATAAAAAATATCAACCGATCCATACCAAACTTCTCTTAGGTTTAAACAAGTCTCATGTCTTATTTGATTTCAAAAGAGAGTTCCAAGTTTCATCTTCATCACGAGAATATGTGAAGATTATATTTTATTTTTTTCCTCCATCATTTTCTTTTCATTATGTTTTTCTCCCATCTTTTCTGCTCCGCTCGTGTCTTTAATTTAATTTTTTTTTATCTAATGTAGCTCTAGCAAAGGTAGATACTCCACACACACAAAAATAATGTTTGATAGTGTCTACACCTGAATTTAAAGGAGGAGAAACAAATAGCGTAGAGAGTAGTAATATATGTTATATATGATCTGATTTGATAGAAAGATATGAAAAGTAGAAAAAATATGAGAACAATATGAGGTATCTTGAGATCCACACACGCACACAAAGACAGTAATATGTTCTTATGTCATTCATCAGGATGAAAAGGAAGAATCATAAGGAAGGCGTGCTACTACTACCAGACTGGTCAAAGATGCCAACAGAGATGTTGGAGCAGGTTTGCAAGCTTCTAACGATTCCAAATCAGGTTCGATTCATTACTGTGTGCAAGAGTTGGCTTTCTGCTAACACATCCAAGAAAGCCTACCATTGGATCCCTGACGCACCCTGGCTTGTCAGTAACGACTGCACTAGCACTGAGTTTCAGGTAATGGATCTTGATTTTTAAACATCAAAACTATACATACATATCATATACATCACATTTTTCTCTCTATATCTTTTATCATCATATCATGTCATATCATATATCACAAATAATAATATTATACTCTTAACTTGTGTCTCGTTTCTTTATACTCTTAACTCGTGTCTCGTTTCTTTATCTAATCTATGCACACCAGTTATATTCATAAATTGGCATGCAAAATTTAATTGGAACCATGAAAATATATTAATTATATCCATCATTAACTACCTCTCTTCTATTTTTTTTCTCTTATTTAATTTTGGTGTATTTGAGTGTCTACTAAATGTTTTCATATAGGTCATAAGCACCACAGACAAGCAAGCCTACAATATTTCCAAACCCTTCAGCCCTTTGCAGAACACCATAATTGTAGGGTCCTCGAAAGGGTGGTTGATTCTCAGATCTGATCAAAGTCTATTTATCCTCAACCTCTTTTCGAAGCTTCGCCTTGACCTCCCTCCTATTAGAACGATGTCATGTTTGCTTTGTTCCAAGGGTGATGATTGCTTTGGCATGCACACACCCGTAGCTTTCACAATTTCAATGTGTCCCAACATGAACCCCACCTTGGTCGCAATAGTCACTTACAAGGGTGACCTTGGGTGGTGCAAGGTGGGAGACACTACATGGAAATGTTACCACACAAGTGATAAAGTCTACTCCAACGTGGCTTTTCATGATAACAAGCTTTATGCCGTGGAACGAGGTGGTTTGAAAGTGAACATGTTCAAGTATGATGAGGGAGTGC
Source organism: Lotus japonicus (assembly GCF_012489685.1). Classification (NCBI taxonomy): domain Eukaryota; kingdom Viridiplantae; phylum Streptophyta; class Magnoliopsida; order Fabales; family Fabaceae; genus Lotus; species Lotus japonicus. The sequence continues at coordinate 6,670,963 of NC_080046.1, forward strand.
TTGTTCAGGTTGGTGGATGAGTTTTTCTATTTCATTTAAATATAGTATTAAGTATAACATATTTATGTTGTAAACAAGTATATGAGATTAAAATTATTGTATTTAAGAATCATATCTTTAGAAATATATTTCAATTTATTTTTTTAGCAATAAATTTATTTGATTAGAATTTAAGTGTTTTTTTTGGTAAATAGGAAAATTTAGAATTTAAGTGTTTGATAATAAGCTTATAGTGGATACTAACATTTTACCATATTTTATTTCTTTTAAAATTCAATAATTTAATAAAAATATTATGTTACTGTTTTTTTTCTTATGATTTTGTCGCTCAACCACTAACTTGCATATAGTATATTTTACTATGATATAATTATTTTAACTATTACACTTTATAACGATTTATTTCAAATTTTAAGAAAATGTATGATCTTTAAAAAAAAAACTTAGAATTCAAATTAACTATCACAATAAATTAATAATCCATTTAAAAACATTTTTATTGAAAAAATATTTTTTCTTTATATAAATAACCATTTTATATGGTTTGATATTTTACAACTATATCAAAGGTACATTCAAGTGTTGTATTCACCCTCTTGTATTTTTTTATTACATCCTCCAATTACTTTTCCAGATTTTTTTTACACATGTTAAATTTTCACTCCCTTTACAAGTTTTGTTGGTTCCCTTTTTGCAGGTTGGTAGTGTGGAATCCACTGACCCAATTGAACATGCTCCTAATCTATCAAGAACCATTAGGTCCTATTGCATGACCATTTACTTGGTGGAATGTGGAGGGAATGTTTTGGTTGTGAAGAGATTCTCTGATGACACCAAATTTCACACACCTACTATAGATTTTGTTATTTTTGAGGTGGATGAAAACTGCACCACGCCTCAATTAGTGAAGGTGGAGAATTTGGATGATCATGTTTTGTTTGTGTCTAACATCAACATTGAATGTCTTGATGCAAAGTTTTGTCCAACGTTTCAGCGTGATAGCGTGTATTTCACTGGCTTCTCAGAAAACTCCTTCATTACTGAAGTGGGAGTGTTCTCTATTTCAGATAGAACTATACATAAGATTCCTCTCAATAACCCTCAGATGCACTCTCCATCTTCAATTTGGATGATGCCCAGATTCTCGTTTGAATGTGATTGTGAAGTGTGCACCTCTACACCGTGGTTTAGGCCCAGACAATTGAGGAAAAGACATATGTGAAGGTATGAAAAACGGTAGAAAGGGGGGGTTTGAATAACGTTTTCAGTACAAAACTTCCACCTTAAAGATTTTGACAAATCTTTCGAGAACTTAAGTGCTAAAGATAAGAGATAGAGAAGCACACAAGGATTTTATCCTGGTTCACTTGATAAATCACTCAAGCTACTCCAGTCCACCCGTTAAGGTGATTTCTTCCTTCTTAGAATGAAGGCAATCCACTAATCAGGTAAGAGTTACAACTGCACTTGAAACCTACAAGTGACTAACAATTACACTGACTTAGCTCACACTAAGATTCACTCTCTTAGTCTTCTCTAGGATCCGATCAACCTTGATCTCCTAAAGGAACTAAACAAACTGTTTATCAAAGAAATGTTTACAAGAGATTTGCTTCTAAAAAGCTAATAGTAAACTCAATGAATTTCAGATGAAAGAAAGCTTAGAATATTTTGAATATGTCTTGCGCGTATGTGTTACTTCTACGCCGCTTCTTTCAATCTTCAGCCTCTATATATACTCCAAGGATTAGGGTTGAGCGTTGCATGGGAAATGCTACCGTTGGAGGGCAGTTCTGGAAAATCCAGCTTCTGCTGTGGCTGAGAACGTTAGGTAGGTCGTCAGGAAGGTACACTTGCTTTTGTACTTGGATAGCGACTTGACCTTTTAACCTAGGAGACTTCTGATCAGGGGAATACTTCATATTGGAACTTGTGAAGCCGGTTGATTAGAGTCAGAGGGAAAGCACAGATCCTCTGACCATTGTATCTTCTGATTCTGAACTCAGAGGGAAGAACATGGCCTTCAGAGTTTCCACTATTGGCAGTTCTGGAAAATCCAGCTTCTGGATCTTCAGAGTCTTCTACACCATCAGAACATCTGAACCTTCAGTGTTTCTTGGTTATCAGAACTTCTGGATCTTCAGAGCTTCTAGCGACTGAGTCCACATCAGAGTTTGTATAGCTTCAGAACTTCTGAAGCTTTTCCACTGTTCATACTGAACATGGTGAATGCGAATGCGTTGCTTGGGTTACCCTTTATACACAGTGCTTCTGATTTGTGTGAGATTGAGTTGAGGTCAGAGCCTGTAAATAGCACACTCATAAAAACACGTTAGAGTACCACAATTGTTCATATCAAAAGGTTAACTTGTAATCATCAAAACATAGAGTTGTACTACTCGATCAAAACTTGATCTTACAATCTCCCCCTTTTTGATGATGACAAAACTAAAATTTTTGATGAACAATTCTTAAACATTAAACTGAATTCACTCAGAGTTTAGAGATATAGAATAAGACTTATCCTGATGTGAATAGTTTATCTTGCTCATTCTGAATTCAAGTCACTGCTTGATTCTGAACTTAGCTCCCCCTGAATCTAATACTTGATGAAAACGTTAGTAAAGTCTAGATTCTGAGCTAAATAATATAAGAGTTCAGAGTGAAAAACTTATGACATAGATGAAAATCGAGTAAACAGAGCGCATAAGTAATCAGAGTCACGGACAAGGTATCAGAGTCTTTGGTATCAGAGTCAACTTATAATCACTTCAGAAGAAGTGAAATGTATTCCTTGTATTTGCCCAGTGACACATCTATGGTCATGAAGGTGGAACTCTTAAAATCTCCAAAAGAAAAATAAATCACACTAACACATCTTACACATCAAAAACTGGGTTTACTCCCCCTTTTTGTCATAAGCAAAAAGCCTGGGGTGTGAAAAACTTAGCTTGAAGTACAAGGTACTCCCCCTTAGAGAAGGTCTAAGTTTAAAGAAAACGAAAACGATGTAAGAATCAGAGTTAGGCGAAATAAATAAAAGAGTTAATGCAAGGGATGAACGTTTACCACCGGTCAAGTGAGTAAATAGAAGGGTCAGTTACCAAGAACTTAACCTCGAGAAACTGTAAGAGCATTAACTTTCAGAGAGAAAGTGAAGCCTATATAAAGCGTTGGAGAGAAAGGTAAGCTTCACACCTCGAACAATTTTCAGTAAAAAAGAATGGCATCATACAACGTAGCACTAGAAGGGCTGAGGAAGAAGGCCTTTGAAGAGGACTTGTTCCTGAACATCAGGCATCCAGAGGGTACAACGACCATCTCGGAGCTAACACGGACACTGCTGGAAGAGGACCTGCGTCCAGAGTTGGAGAGAGACCTGAAGGAATTTCTTGCCTTCGTGGAGGAGGTGCAAGAACTCAGCCGGCTTGAACTCAAGCTGCTGGAAGAGAAAGAGTGTTTGGAAGAGAAGCTCAAGACTTCAGAAGAGATTCTGGAGAGGGATGAGCTAAAGAACAGGCTCAGCAACATCCAGCATGTACTGGAGCGTCTGGAGAAGGATAGGTCAGAGCAGCGCCAGGAGTGCAGAAGAATGAGGAGAGACCCTCCATTCTAGACTTTTTAGGGAAGTAATGTATGATGTAAACACAAAAAGATTATGAATAAAACGAGTTTAGCAAACATATGTGACACAAGTATATAGATATGCATATATAATCACAAACGAACAAATTAAAAAGGAAACAGAGTTTAACAAAAGGAAAACAAAGTTAACGAAAAAGAAGAAAAAGAAGAGATCCTAAAACTAAGGTTTGTCAGTGCGTCGCAGAAGTTCCATCATCATGTGCTTCATCTCAATCAGCATGGATTCATGAGTGTCAAGACGTTGTTCCATGATGTCGAGTCTGGATGAGCTTGGCTGAGTAGAACTGGAAGGAACATTCTGAGCAGCTTGAGGATCTGGAATGGAAGCAGAAGCAGCAGGAGTAAACACAACTGGTGCAAGTGCTTGGCATCTAAGAGCTTCAGCCTCAGCTTCAAGTCGCTCTGCCTCAAGTCTGGCTTGTTCAGCTTGAGCTGCTGCCTGACGTGCAGCTTCTTCTGCTTGTTCTTTCTTTCTCTTGGCTTCTTCAATAGCTTCAAGAAGCTTATTTCTCTGTTCTTGTTCATGAAGAGCCACCCTTCTAGCAAACCTTTGCTTTGCAGCCTCAATGCTCTGACTTCCCTCTGCATGCAGGAGCTGCATCATAATTGGAACTTGAGCCACTAGCCAAGTGCTCAAATTGTTCCACTTATCAGCCACACTTTCAGCGTTCTCACTGAGGTCAGTCTGACCGTGCACATTGCGGAGCCTCAAGGAGGCTTCATGATAGAAAATATTGATGCACTCAGAGAGAGATGTGGGTTGAAGGTGAGTATAGGGAATTATGGAGAGGTTGGTTTCAGGAGAGGCTGGGTGATTGCTGCTATGAGCTTCAGAGACACCTTGTGGAGAACCAATGTTAATCATGGGAGCATTGGGTTCAGAGGTTCCAAGGTGAGGGTCTGAAGTTTCAACCAGAGGATGAGGTGATCTAACCGAGGATTGGTTAGACACTGAATGTTCGGGTTCAGGTTCTGGTTGAATAGGCTCTTGTTGGTCAGGGACATGGTGAGCTTGTTGAACCAAGGGGTCTGCCTCTTGTAAAGGATTAGCCAAGATAGGTTCATCTGGGTCTACTAGACGTTCAGGTCTAGGGCCAGGATATCTCCTAGGGCTTGGACAAGTTAGGTAATATTCTTCCAAGGTAGACACCTTTTCTTTTCTAACCTCCATGAATTTTCGAATGGATTCAGAGTTATTGGAGGGAGAAGAATCAGCAACATTGGTTGGGAAGGATACAGGTGTAAAGGCTGTTGAAGAGTCTGTATCCGTGGTTCTAGCAGCAGGACGTTCTGATGCTCTGGGAGCAGAGTGATCAGACGTTCTGGGTTGTGGTTCTGTTTGGTTTGGCTCGGGTTGTTCATGGATGATTGGTTCAGAAAGTAATGGGTCGTACGGAATGGTGAGGAGAGAGGTTGGTTCTTCTGACCTAGAGGGTTGATTCTGAAGCAAATTCCAGAGAGGTGCTTCAGTAGGAGAAGGTTGAAAGAAGGAAGATCTTGGGGAATGTGGTGGAGTGGTGGTTTGTGCGGCTGGCTGGGATTCAGGAATAGGAGTGAGGGGATTGGAGGAGTGTTTGAGCATAGCAGAAATAGGGAGTGCATCAAATAAATTCAAATCATCATCAGAAGCAAGTGCAGGCTTACTTGAATGTGCTGATGATCGAGTCACTCTGGCAGGAGGCTCAGTCCTTCTGACCACTTCAGCAGCTGGTTCCACCCGAGTAGGCTTCACCACGATTCTGACCTTCTTCTTCTTCTTCTTTGGAGGACCATCCTCACTATCACTATCATCACCATCATCAGGCTTTCTCTTCGTCTTCTTGACCAGAGGGACATCAGATTCCTCTGAGGATTCTTCCAGAACCATCTTCCTCTGAGCTTTCTTCTTGGGAGGAGAAGGAAACTCTGGAGCTGGCGGCAGTCTGCTGAAGAATTCATCAAGATCAATTTCGAATCCTTGAGCCCTTAGGTCTTCAACATAGCATCTGATGGCGTCAGGATTGTCTGCTTGAGTCCACAGAGGGTAGTCATTCAGAGGCATCCTTCTGCTTCTGATCTCAGAAGATGTGTCTTCATGAGCAGGAGCAATCTTCTTCTGGACCAAACCCATCTTCTTCAGAGAATTTGCAGTGAAGACATCACTGACAATGGTGCTCAAATCCTCTGTGCAACCAGCATTGATCAGATCTTGAATGAGGCCACTCTCAATCAAGAGATCAGACAACAGTCTCCCAAAGGGGATATACTTGATTGCTGACTTGATGGAGGCAGTAGTCCTAGACTTCCGGATACATTCCTTCAAGTAGGAGAACAGGAAGTAGGGAAGGCAGATCTTCCTCTTGTCTTGGATGAAGAACAACATCGCCTTCTGGTTGAAGTTGATGTAGTCTGGGGAACTGCCCTTCGGTCTCTGGTTTATGCAGTTGAGCAGGATCTTGTGCCAGATCCTGAGTTTGGGGTGAAGGTCCATCACCTTGTAACTCGTCTTGCCCGGTTTGTAAGTGGTGTACAGGGCCTGGTTGGTTTTGTCTTTGGTGCTGGGTTTCAGCTTCGACTCAGTGAATTGGAACCGATACCCATAAGCAGTGTCTGCACCTAGCAGATTCACGAATGACTTCTCCGTGATGATGATCTTTCTGCCAAGAATGTGAGAGACCACCTGAGTATCATCGCAGTTTGCGTGCTTCCAGAATTCCTTTACCAGTTTCTCATACACCGGTCCTCGAAGTCGGTTGAAGTAATTTCCCCAACCTTGAGCTTGGACTTCAGGACGAAGATCATACCCATTTGCAGCCAGGTTGTCGAGGTCGAATCTCCATTCTGCCAGGACTTGAAGTTCCTCAGGAGCAAATACGCAGTGAACGGCACAGCCCCGTTCTGCAATTGGAACAATCTGCTCTTGAGCTTGAACTTGTTCTTGTGCCGGGTTCTCAGAGCCCCTTTGACCCGTTGCTAGACCAACTACCATGTGAGGGAACTGAGGTGCATCTGCAGTAGATCTTCTGGTTTGTCTCACCATTTTTGAAAAGGTTGAAGGTTTGAGGTAGAAGATGAAGGTAAAAAGATGAAGAGAGATCGAGAGAGAAATCGAGAAAAAGGCGGTTTTGAAAAGCAGAGAGAGCGAGAGTGAAAACCGGAAGTGAAAGAGAACGTGTGTGTATAGTGGGTTTTATCAAATAACCGTTGTTGATTCAAAAAGCACTTTAAGATCAACGGCTGAAAATTAAAGATAGATAGTAACAGTAAAATACACAAATCACACACAGGAGATAAGCATATCTACACGCAATCATAACAGACTGTCACACGGGCACAAGGAACTATGCATCAGAAATTCTGACACACGTGTTGTTGTCTCAGCTTCAGAGTCAGTACCAGTGGGCACACACACTCTGATTGAGTTACCTTCTGGACTAGACATCTTCTGATCAAGAAGTATCATAGTCAGAGGTTCTGATCCATCTTCACTCTGGACAAAAGTCCATGTTTAGATTTTTCAGAATAAAATTAAATCTATCCTCTGCTAAGGGCTTTGTAAAGATATCTGCCCATTGATGGTCAGTATCAACAAACTTCAGAAGAAGTACGCCCTTCTGTACATAATCTCTAATAAAGTGATACTTTACCTCAATGTGCTTTGCCCTTGAATGCAAAATAGGATTCTTACTCAATGAGATTGCAGCAGTGTTATCACAATAGATTGGGATATTGCTCTCAAGGATCTGATAATCCTCCAGCTGATGTTTCATCCAGAGCATCTGAGTGCTGCAAATTGCTGCTGAGATATATTCTGCTTCTGCAGTTGATAGTGCAATGGTTGATTGCCTCTTGCTTGCCCATGAGACTAGATTGCTTCCCAGAAATTGACAATTTCCGGAAGTACTTTTTCTCTCTGTTCTATCTCCAGCATAATCAGCATCACAATAACCTGAAAGCTTATACTCTGATGTTTTCTTATACATCAAGCCAAGGTTAGTGGTGCCTTTCAGATACCTTAGGATCCTCTTAACAGCAGTTAAGTGGGTTTCCCTTGGATCTGATTGGAATCGAGCACATAAATGAACACTAAATAGTATGTCTGGCCTAGATGCAGTTAAGTATAGAAGTGAACCTATCATGCCACGATAGAGCTTCTGACATACTTTACCACTTTTATCTTCTTTCTCCAGAATGCATGTAGGATGCATTGGAGTCTTGGCCACTGTAGATTCCAGCATATTGAACTTCTTCAGAAGTTCTTTAGTGTACTTGCTTTGATGGATATATGTTCCTTCTGGTGTTTGATCAACTTGTATTCCCAGAAAGTACTTTAATTCTCCCATCATGCTCATCTCAAATTCAACCTGCATCATCTCAGAAAATTCTTTGCATAGAGATTGATTAGCAGAACCAAATATAATATCATCAACATAAATTTGCACAATTAAGATATCATCTTTATAAGTCTTGCAAAAAAGAGTTGTATCTACTTTACCCCTTACAAACTCATTCTCCAGAAGGAATGAGCTAAGTCTCTCATACCATGCTCTGGGAGCTTGCTTCAGACCGTAGAGTGATTTCTTCAATTTGAACACATGGTCTGGTTTCTTTTCATCTTCAAAACCTGGGGGTTGATGAACATAGACTTCCTCTGAGATATAACCATTTAGGAAGGCACTCTTTACGTCCATCTGATGTAGAACTATGTTGTGATTTACTGAGAAAGAGATCAACAGTCTGATTGCTTCCAGTCTTGCTACTGGAGCAAATGTTTCAGTGTAGTCTATTCCTTCCTGCTGACTGTAGCCTTGAGCAACTAGCCTTGCCTTATTTCTGACTACATCTCCTTTCTCATTCAGCTTGTTTCTGAATACCCATTTCGTTCCAATAACATGGACACTCTCAGGCTTCTTCACTAAGCTCCAAACATCGTTCTTGGAAAATTGATTCAATTCTTCTTCCATGGCCAGAATCCAATCCTTGTCCTGAAGAGCTTCATCTATGGACTTGGGTTCAATTAAGGACACCAATCCTTTCAGACTCAGCAAGGTCTCTTCAGAGGGTCTGAAGGCAGATCTGGTTCTGACTGGTTCGTCTTTGTTTCCTAGAATCAATTCCTTAGGGTGAGCTGCAGTGATTCTGCTCTTCTTCAGAGTTTGTGAGTTAGAGGGACCAGCTTCTTCCTCTGGTTCATCTTCCTCTGGCTCAACTTCCTCTGGAGCTTTGCCTTTGTCAGAAACATTAATGCTTAAATCTGCAAACTTTTTAACTAGCTTTGACTGGTCAGAGTCAAGCTTATCATCAAATCTAACATGAATAGATTCTTCAATAGTCTTAGCATCAGTATTATAAAATCTAAAACCTTTAGATCTATCAGAATAACCAAGTAATAGACACTTAGAAGACTTAGCATCAAATTTATGCAATCTATCCTTAGTATTGAGAACATAACAAACACAGCCAAAAGGATGAAAATAAGAAATGTTGGGTTTTATGTTCTTCCACAATTCATAAGGAGTCTTATTCAGAATTGGTCTCACAGAGATTCTGTTCTGAATGTAACATGCTGTATTTACTGCCTCTGCCCAAAAATGCTTAGCCATGCCAGTTTCTTGGAGCATGGTTCTAGCCATCTCCTGAAGAGTTCTGTTCTTCCTCTCAACAACACCATTTTGTTGAGGAGTTCTGGGACAAGAGAAATCATGTGCAATTCCATAGGAATCAAACAGACTCTCAAACTTGTCATTCTCAAACTCTCCACCATGGTCACTTCTGACACGCACAATCCTACAAGCCTTCTCGTTTTGCACTTGAGAAATGAAGGTAGAGAACACAGCATGAGACTCATCCTTGCGGGTTAGAAACTTTACCCATGTCCAGCGGCTATAGTCATCAACGATAACCATCCCATATCTCTTGCCACCTATAGATTCAGTTTTCACTGGTCCAAAAAGGTCGATATGCAGAAGTTCCAACGGCCTTGAGGTTGAGACAACATTCTTTGCCTTGAAAGGGACTTTTGTGAATTTGCCTTTCTGACATGCTTCACAAAGAGCGTCTGAAGCGAACTTCAGATTGGGTAAGCCCCTGACAAGGTTTAGCTTGCTCAGCTGAGAAATCTTTCTCATACTGGCATGCCCTAACCGTCTATGCCATACCCACTGCTCTTCATTAACAGACAGAAGGCACTTCACATTCTGAGCCTCCAACTCAGATAATCTGATCTTATAGATGTTGTTCTTCCTCTTGCTGTTAAATAGAACAGAGCCATCGATCTGACTTACAGCCCGGCAGGACTTTTGATTGAATATAACATCATAACCCTTGTCAGCTAATTGACTTATAGACAATAAGTTATGTGTTAAGCCGTCTACCAATAAAACATTATCAATGCATGGGCTACTATCTACACAAATAGTACCAGTACCAACAATTTTACCCTTTTCATTTCCTCCGAAGCCAACTTCGCCTCCAGGCTTAAGTTTCAGCTCTCGGAACATACGCTTTTCTCCCGTCATGTGACGCGAGCATCCACTGTCCAGATACCATGATTGGTGTTTCAGTGGAGCTATCAAGGATATCTGCAACATAGATAATCTTGTCCTTAGGTACCCACTTTCTGGGTCCTCTTTTGTTAGTTACCCCAGAGGTTCTGATCACCTTGGGTGTCTCAACATAATATTTTAAAGGAATATTTGCATGATATTTAGTCATAGAGAAAGATCCCTTTTTAAGAGGATGTTTAGCAACTTTAGCAGGTACAGGATCAGGCAATATGGTACCAGAGGGAACAAAGCATTCATACAAGGATTTAGCTTTAGACACAGAAGGCTCATTTCTAATTGGTTTAGAATAGCCAATGCCATGCATTCCATTTCTGCTTACGCCATAGATCATTGAAGCCATTAAGCTTCTATCCACGCTTTTAGCTAGGAATCTTTGAAAAGACTTTTCATACTTAGATTCATTTCTACAATCAGAGGCATCACAGGCAACAATTTCTTCTAACTTAGCAATCTGGTTCTTAAGCACAGAGTTAGAATTTACCAAAGCATGATTTTCATTTTTCAAATCAGAAATAATTTTCTCATGTTCAGAAGGAGTCTTGGAGACAGCAGATAAGTTCTTTTTCAACTTTTTATGCTTAGACAATAAGGAGTTATACTTATCCATGATATCAGACAAAGCATGTTTCAGTTCAGAGGTAGAGAAAGAAGCAAATACCTCATTTTCATCGTCTGAGTTAGGATCTCCTTCTGATTCTGAGTCAGAGTCAACAGCTTCCTTTGACTCTGCTCCTTTGTCTTTGACAATGGCCATGAGTCCTTGGACTTCACCATCAGAGTCAACATCCTCTGACTCTGATTCATCGAATGTCACCATCAGACTCTTCTTGGTCTTGAAGTGCTTCTTTGGCTTCTTGTCTTTCTTCAACTTTGGACAATCACTTTTGTAGTGCCCAGATTCTTTGCACTCAAAACATGTGACTTCCTTGATTGAAGACTTCTTCTGGCCTGAGGACTCATACTTTCCTTTTGCCTTTCCAGAGCCTTTGAACTTGCTCTGCCTGTGCTTCCAGATGCGGTTGAGTCTCTTGGAGATCAGAGTCAGCTCATCTTCATCAGAATCTTCTGATGCTTCTTCAGATTCTTCTTCTTCAGCTTGAAGAGCCTTTGACTTCTCAACCTTAGCCTTTTCAGATTTGGATTTCAAGGCTATGGACTTTTTCCTCAGATCTTGCATCTCTGAGCGCTTCAGCTCATGTCATTTCAAAATGCTGATGAGTTCTTCTAAACTCATATTCTCAACGTCTCTCGTGAGCTCTATTGAAGTCACCAAGGGCATCCAACTTTCAGGAAGACACCTGATGACCCTTATGACATGATCTTTTGTTGTGTAGCTCTTGTTGAGAGGTCGTATGCCAGCTACAAGCAATTGAAATCTAGAGAACATTTCTTCAATGGACTCATTTGGCTCCATGATGAAGGATTCATACTTTTGGATCAAAGACAATGCCTTTGATTCTTTGACTTTCTTGTTTCCTTCATGAGACATCTTCAGAGATTCAAAAATGCCTTTAGCAAACTCACGATCTGTAATCTTCTGGTACTCTTCATAGGAAATAGCACTTAGAAGAATTGCTCTTGCTTTGTGATGTTGTGAGTACAGCTTCTTTTGATCTGCAGTCATCTCTGACCTTGGGATCTTCTTGCCATCTGCATCAACTGGACGCTCGTAGCCATCCACAATAATATCCCAGAGATCTGCATCGAAACCCAGAAAGAAACTTTCCAGTCTATCTTTCCAATATTCGAACCTTTGACCGTCGAACATAGGAGGCTTTGCATTGTAACCATCTCTTTGAGTTTCACTGGTGGTGGCAGCCATTGTTTTTCACACCGGCCCGGATCACTGAACACTGTTAGGTGTGGTAATCAGAACTTGCGTTCTGATACCAATTGAAGGTATGAAAAACGGTAGAAAGGGGGGGTTTGAATAACGTTTTCAGTACAAAACTTCCACCTTAAAGATTTTGACAAATCTTTCGAGAACTTAAGTGCTAAAGATAAGAGATAGAGAAGCACACAAGGATTTTATCCTGGTTCACTTGATAAATCACTCAAGCTACTCCAGTCCACCCGTTAAGGTGATTTCTTCCTTCTTAGAATGAAGGCAATCCACTAATCAGGTAAGAGTTACAACTGCACTTGAAACCTACAAGTGACTAACAATTACACTGACTTAGCTCACACTAAGATTCACTCTCTTAGTCTTCTCTAGGATCCGATCAACCTTGATCTCCTAAAGGAACTAAACAAACTGTTTATCAAAGAAATGTTTACAAGAGATTTGCTTCTAAAAAGCTAATAGTAAACTCAATGAATTTCAGATGAAAGAAAGCTTAGAATATTTTGAATATGTCTTGCGCGTATGTGTTACTTCTACGCCGCTTCTTTCAATCTTCAGCCTCTATATATACTCCAAGGATTAGGGTTGAGCGTTGCATGGGAAATGCTACCGTTGGAGGGCAGTTCTGGAAAATCCAGCTTCTGCTGTGGCTGAGAACGTTAGGTAGGTCGTCAGGAAGGTACACTTGCTTTTGTACTTGGATAGCGACTTGACCTTTTAACCTAGGAGACTTCTGATCAGGGGAATACTTCATATTGGAACTTGTGAAGCCGGTTGATCAGAGTCAGAGGGAAAGCACAGATCCTCTGACCATTGTATCTTCTGATTCTGAACTCAGAGGGAAGAACATGGCCTTCAGAGTTTCTTGCTTCTGGACTTCAGAGTTTCCACTATTGGCAGTTCTGGAAAATTCAGTTTCTGGATCTTCAGAGTCTTCTACACCATCAGAACATCTGAACCTTCAGTGTTTCTTGGTTATCAGAACTTCTGGATCTTCAGAGCTTCTAGCGACTGAGTCCACATCAGAGTTTGTATAGCTTCAGAACTTCTGAAGCTTTTCCACTGTTCATACTGAACATGGTGAATGCGAAAGCGTTGCTTGGGTTACCCTTTATACACAGTGCTTCTGATTTGTGTGAGATTGAGTTGAGGTCAGAGCCTGTAAATAGCACACTCATAAAAACACGTTAGAGTACCACAATTGTTCATATCAAAAGGTTAACTTGTAATCATCAAAACATAGAGTTGTACTACTCGATCAAAACTTGATCTTACAATATGTTGAGTAAAATCAATGTTGCGTGAGTAGTGTTTGGATCTTCAAACAGAGTGAACTTCACTATCTAATAATACAATTTTACTTGCATATTCTAATTTACTAGCAAATAATATTACACTCTTTTGTTCACTTATACATTAGTTTAGCTCATCACATGAATATAACAATGTGAATTCGTTTTTGGAGCGAACAATTAGAAATGTAAGATGTGAATAAAAATTATAAGACTGGTCTTAGATACATTATAAGTAGGATGTCAAATGGATCCACTAACTCATCATTCATCCAATTCATTCACTATGAATTCCTTTCATCTATAAAATGAAAATTAAATGGATAAATAAGACCCATCCACTTAGTTTATTGGATGGATAATGATTCATACATAATTTTTTGAACTTTATTGGATTGTGTAACATAAAAAAGGATTTAATAAATAAAAGAGGTAATAACGGTTTTAAATAATATCTAGGTAATTTTTTACAAATTTTATTTTAAAAAAATTCTCTCCGCCCCCCTCCCTCCTTAACTCCATGTCTTTCCTTTTCTTCTCTCCTCTCTCTCCCTTGTTACATTTAAGTTGCATCTAGCACAATAATTGCACGAAATATATTGTTAGTAAGTGGAAGGAAAAGTATCATGATGGTTGGTTGGTGAATTAATGAAATTCAATTGTATTTTATATTTATTAATACACACAATTGAAAAAATTAATTTTTGATCCTAAAAAGAATGTTTTTTTTTGTTTTTACTAATCTCCTTTTAAATGTAATGGAATTGAAAAACTCTGTACATTCCTTTCATCACTAAAATGTATGCTACTTTGGGCCTAGCCCTCCTTGTAACCAAAAAATAAAATGTATGCTACTTTCCTATGGATTTTTTTACCAAAAAACCACATGAAAGTCATTTTCTTTTGATTTTTCTATGTCCATTGGATATACTTCCGTGATTAAATTATTCTACAGATAAATCCAATGGTATATTTTCCTATGGATTTTGTGTTCAGTTTTTCAAGCAACTAAATTTTGTGAAGGGTTGGCTGAAGTTATTAAAGAAAATTTTCCGTCTAGGTGCTAAGGTGGTTGCTTTTTTCTCTTTTGGGTGGTTGTTCGGGTTTTCTTGGGTGGTTTGGTGTTTCATTTTTATTTGCTTTCCCCGCCTTGTTGGGTTGTATCCTTCTTTTTATCATTGAATAAATTTTCTTTGCTCTCAATTTTTTTTTGTGAATTTTCCTACAACTATTTACTGCAGATTTGTTTCTTGGAAAATATTCCATGATAACTTAACGTTTCTGGTGATTTTTCCTGAACATTTTAAATCCACATGAAAAACTTAAAATCTGCAAGAAAATCTATATGAAATTTTTGAAAAACACACTCTTAGGAAATAAACATATTGTAGTGTTTGTCCCATCCAATTTTTTACCTCACATTCCTTTTTGGGGAACTTAGTTCTAGTTTTGATCTTGAGTAAAAAAAAAAATTAAATACTTTAAGCTACCCAGTTTTTTCTTTAAATCAATTTAATTTTACGTCACAAATAAAAACTACACACCTAACTCGTCGCCAAAAAGCAAAAACACAACCCTATCAAAAGGGTTATCAATGATGTGGTAAGTGGGCATTGAAGTCTAGCTCCCATTCCAATAAGACGATCAATATGCTCATTGTTGCAAAAATAAGGACGATAGTTGCGCCGTGGACGGACCACTACCTTGAAAGTAAAATTCCGGCAGACCTCGATGTAATCTAGTGCCGGGTTTGCTCCCCAAAGTTAACACAGCCGCATGAAAAATATTGTGCACTCAATACCTACACATGTTGGAGTCTCTACAACAATGCTCAGAATTCTCAAAGAAAAATAATAGAAGACTGATTTTCCATCACCCTCACAAGTTCTACGTGTTCCTTCAATCCTCTTTGTTCAGCCACATATTAAAAAAATAGTTGGACTGGGCGAGACCCTAGGGTCCCTCGCCCAGGCGCGCTAGCTCAAGGCGACGTGCAAGCCAGGAAATTGGGCCTTCTCCCGGGAGGCCCAACTGGCCCACTAAGAGAGGTTAGGGGCGCTAAGCCCAACCCCCATATTTATAAATAGGGGACGGTTACCAATTGTAAGGGACTCTTAGCTCATTTGAGAAATAACAAGATTGAAATTCAGTTAGTTTATCTCTCTAAGCGGTTTCACTCTTACTCTCTCTAGATTCTCACATCACGATCCTTTCACTCTAGGTATCGTACCTCATCTCTATGTTCTTGGATAGAACAATAGTAATGCCACTAATTTCCTTCCAATAGCTCACATTTTAAAAGATTTTTAAAACCGTTGAACACCTAAAGCTGTAACGTAGCCAAGGAGGTTAAAGGGATATCAATGGCCATTTACACTAAGATTTCTAACGGTGTAGAAACATAAAACCGTTAGTGAAAATTTAACATCATCAATAGATTAAAGGATGAAATAAAATCATTTGAATGTCATTATTCTATCAATCCATGTAGCAAAAAAATTCTATCAATCCCCCACTAATGGCAAGCAAATGATTGTAAGAATTTATGAGCAAAGAAAGTTTTTTTTTTTCTTAAGGGTAAGTTTTTTTTTTTTCTTAAGGGTTAATGTCCAAATGATTGAATTAACACGTTGTGAAATGAGGCAACAACTTTGTCAAAAGAGTGAACTAATCTTGAACTAGTTTGAGTTGGTTGGAACCCTCACTACACACACCATAACTTTAAAATGTAGAGCCTCCATGATAATTACAAAGTCATTTTCTGAACCTTGGGATACATGTGAGTGTTTTAGAAAGATTTTTCAAGTATTTCATAGAGAGCGGCTTTTACTATCTTCACTCACATATTTATTCACATAGATTTCAAATGTGTCTCACAAGCATTTAAGTGCATCTCACATAGCACTTTCGCAGCTGTGAATAAACTTTATTTATAATCTATTTTAAAGTATATCAAGTGCGTCTCAAAAGCACTTTCTCACATAGATTAGGGCCCAGTTTGGAAGAGCTTATTTGAGCTTATCTGACAGCATAAGCTCTTTTGCCAGTGTTTGGGAGAGCTTATGCAAACAGCTTATGGCAGGCCATAAGCTATTTTCAGCTTATTTTCATAAGCTACTCAGGACAGCTTATGAAAAACAGCTTATGCTTATATACAGCTTATTTTTAATTTATTTCAATAAATTTTTAAAAATAGCTTATGAATAAGCGCTTATGTCATAAGCGCTTATGACCATAAGCGCTTAATTAAGCTGTTTTTCCAAACGGGGCCTAGATATACCAGGTGCTTCTTAATAGCACATCGAAGATCACTATGTATCTCTTCAAATACATCAAGTGCATCTCAAAAGCACTTTATCACAGATACATCAAGTGCGTCTCAAAAGCACTTTGTCTTTATACACCAAGTGCGTCTCAATATCACTTTCTCAAAAAACATTAAGTGCGTCTCAACAACACTTTGTCATGATACATTAAGTGTGTCTCAATAGCACCACCACAAATGGCTATATATCTTTATAAATATATCAAGTGCGTCTCTAAAGCACTTTATCTCGAATACTTGAAGTGCGTCTCAATAGCACCACCAAAATTGACTATGTATTTCTTTCAAAAACCATCAAGTGCATCTCAGAAGCACTTTATAATAGATACATTAGATGCATCTCAATAGAACTGCTGCAATTAGCTATTTGTTTCTAAAAATAGCATTACCTCTCGTCATAAGGATGAAAATGTAATGCATAAGAGTAATCATACGGCTTAGTTTGACCAACAAATGGGTATCCCCATATTTTCCTCTTTGTCAAGGCTGAAGGTTCATCCTCCTCGACGTATCCAAGACAACTTTCTTGATCAATCCTTTAGCAAGACGATCAATGTTCTTTCCAAGAACATAAAGATAAGGTATAGTGCCTAGAGTGCACCAAGAGAGAATCTAGAGAGAGAAAGTAGTTGAATTCATATGAGTGTGTTCAAGAAAAATGAGGAGAAGCCCCCAACAATTGGTAACCGCCCCCTATTTATAGGCTAGGGGCTAGGCCTTGATGCGTGTAACTAACTCTAATGGGTCCGTTGGGCCTCGCTATTGGAGGCCCAACTCCAGGCTAGGTGTCCGCTCTTAGGCTAGCATCCCTGGGCGAGGGAGCCTAGGGTCTTGTCCAGTCCACAAGTCTACAAGACACCGAGCTCGAAGCATGAGAGCTAAGTGTGTCTTAGAAACGTGACCACTAATATCCGTTCCCTTGCGGTCCCTCTAGCAGATCGCCCGTTGCAACCTTCCACTTGGTACGGCGTTCCTCGGCTGGCGGTTTCGACCAACGCGCAGGAACTATTCTCAAGCTTTTAGTTGCAATAGCTTCTCCGCCCAAGAGATCACCTAACCACGCTACTTGGCGGGATCAACACCGACTATATAAAGCGCGTAGGTCGCCAACATGGCGTAAACGAAACATGAACCACCAATTGGCGCAAGAAAATGCACAAGTACATGATCCGCCTCGTGATGGCCCGCCGCATGTGAGGTGACTCGCTAAGTAGAAACTCGCTCGCCTGGTGACATGATCACTTGCCAATCTCTCTTCGCCTTTGCTCCTTGCAGCGTCTTTATGGATCAAGCTGCTTCCTGGGTGAGTTCCCTAATGTGGCGAGGGGACTCGACCAGTCCACAAGACACCGGGCTCGAAGCATGAGGGCAAAGCGTGTCTTCGAGCTGAAGTCTCTACCGCACCCTCTCCAAGAGACGATCGATCCGCCCAATAAGCATGCACTCTCTCGACCAGTCCACAAGTCTGCCAAGCTTCATGTCTAAGTCTCTCACTCGCCGCCTTGCCATTGCCATCCCGTCTGACCTGTTTCCTGTTCACAATGTAACCATCAATGCCTTAAGAACCACAAGTCCACAATTATAATTTCACTATTTCTCTCCTTGCTTGGTATATCGAATCAAATAATGCAGAGATAAGCATGCGATCACTCAAACCACTCAATCACTAAAGATGTTTCCTTTTCAGCGTGGGGTCGCCACCGTTTAGTGGTAGGTCGCCACCCGTTTAGCGGTAGGTCGCCACCCATTCGGTGATATCGGGCTAGGTCCATGTGGACTAGCTGAGTTTGACTAGGACTTTTGCTCCGTGTTTGAGCCGAGGCTTTATTCACACTCTTTTCCCGTAAGATCATTATGTGGCCTTGTCAAGAAGATGACAAGGGCTCCGCCTCGTCATGCTCGATGACGAGGGCTTTGGTCACACGCTTCTCCCATAAGATCATTGTGCGGCCTCGCCAAGGACGAGGGCTTTTGCCTTGCCAAGAAAATGACAAGGGCTTCGCCTCGTCATGCTCGATGACGAGGGCTTTGGTCACACACTTCTCCCGTAAGATCATTGTGCGGCCTCACTAAGGACGAGGGCTTTTTCCTTGCCAAGAAGATGACAATGGCTTCGTCTCGTCATGCTCGATGATGAGGGCTTTGGTCACACCTTCACCCGTAAGATCAGGTGCGGCCTCGCCAAGGACGAGGGCTTTTGCCTTGCCAAGAAGATGACAAGGGCTTTGCCTCGTCATGCTCGACGACGAGAGCTTTGGTCACACCTTCGCCCGTAAGATCAGGTGCGGCCTCGCCAAGGACGAGGGCTTTGCCCCATACCTCAAAAAGGTGCGACCCCGCCAAAATAAAATGACGGTGGTTTTGGCCGCTCGGGGCCAAGGTGCTCGGGTCCCAATGGCCATTCAGGGTGCCCAAGGCTTCGCCTAGTCATAGATGCTCGACCCTTATTTCGGGGAGGCTTTTTGGATAGATGCTCAACCCTTATTTTGGGGAGGTTTTTTTCAAAAGAGGCATGTGACATTCATTTAACACACAAGCAAATAACCACATAAAAATTATCATGCTTGAATCAATTGTATATTCTAATCAGATAAGAGTTGCAAGCTCTAACTCACTTCGTGACACCACTCAATCACGTTATGATGGCTAAAGGCAAATAAGAATTCAGAAATTATGCAAACCCAATACGTTGTCTCAGCTCTATATCTTATGCATTTTCCAAAAAGTAGATTCCCAATTGAAGGAGGCTCCTTCCTATTCTGTTTTTCCTTCAAGCATTTCCCTTGTAACTCTACTTGCTCCTCGCATTTCCACATAGTGAGCTTGAATCCCTCTTGCGGCCCCTAGATCTTCCATCAATCCAAATCACAGTAGAGATTGCAGGCATAGTAGGAAATTTGAGTCGATCTTTGTGTTCTCATATGTGAAGCTGAAGCGCAGAAATCGTTCACCAATTTCATCAAATAGCTGGCGTGCCACTCTGATTCGCCACTGTTTCCACTTGATCCAATCCACTTTCCATCCATCGCCGTTAACTTTGTCCTTGCTTTCATCTTCATGGCTCCATCTCTCAAGTTTTCTATTTCTTTCCCTAAATAAATGTAAGATTCCTTGAGCATTGCTACTAATTGCACTCCCTTTGGGTCGTTGAAAGCCTCAATGGAGAATTCAACATTAAAACCTCTAAAGTTTCCTCCATTGGCATAAGAACATCCACTAGAGGGTGTCTCTTGGGACGATGAAAACCAACCCCATGATTCACTTCTCAATGAGAAACACAACAAAATAAGAACAAGAAGAAGATAACTGTCATGACCCATTTGAGAATTTCACTTTTCACAAGTGAAGATTAATCCCGTATCAAAACACACCATGCTCGCCAGAGCTCCAATGCCGAAGCAAAACGTGCTCGCCGGAACTCCATTGCCAAAACCAAACTCTATCGCCACAGCAAACACGTTCTCCGGAACTCCGTTGCTGAAGCCAAACGTGATCACTTAAACTCCATCGCCAAGACCAAACTCCATCGCCACAGCAAACACGTTCGCCGGAACTCCGTCGCTGAAGCAAAACGAGCTCGCCTGAACTCCATCGCCAAGACCAAACTCCATCGCCACAGTAAACAAGTTCGTCGGAACTCCGTCGCTGAAGCAAAACGAGCTCGCCAGAGTCCACTGCCAGCGACGCTTGCTCGCCGAAACCCCGTCGCCAGCGCAAACGCTCCTGGGATTGGCTTTGCTTCTGACGCGTTTGCACTCCTTCCTCCCCGCCGCCACGACCAAGTGCGTCATCGCGAGCGGCAGATGAAGGTTGGCTCCAACTTCCTTCCAATCTCCGTGTGCTGCCATGAGCTCTGCATAGATCCTTCGCTTCTGTTGCCGATCTGCTTTTCCCGATCTGAAAATCCATTTCCGCCTGCATTCTTTACCGTCAATCTGAACCGTGCCGCTCTCCGACCTGTCATCACCGGACGCGCCTCAACGAACCAATACACTCCTTCACGTTGAATCTCGATCTGTCGTTCTTCGCTCTTTGTCGGCGCTTTCTCGTTACTTCATCAATCACCAATGGCACTAACTCGACGGTGATGGCCTTCTCAAAATCAGCGAGTTCTTCACCCCTTCCTCATAAATCCAAGCACGCTCCAATTTGATCAAAACTGTGGAGAAAGTGGCTGTGCCTTTTCTTTCCAGTGATGGAGGCGATTCCGCCTCAAGAATGTGCGACTCATCGCAAGTGCTGCTTACGAAGTTTCTACCACCATCGTTACCAAATCAGAGGAGAAAAACGTCGACAGAACTGTAAAACTGAATGAAATCCACCATTCTCACTCCTTCGTGAGACCAAATCAGAGAAAACTCCTCAAAGAACCTCATCGCCGATTTTCTTTTAACGAATCCAAACCTGTTCCAACATGTAACCACACCGCAACTTTCTCACGTTCAACAAAAACACCAAAAATCCACCAATTTCAATAGAAAACAGACGAATTCAACAGAATTTTGAATTCTTTCGATCGTGCAACCAATCCACGTATTCCGGGAATCGAAATTTATAGGTCCCCACAGACGGCAGCGCCAATGTTCTTTCCAAGAATATAAAGATAAGGTATAGTGCCTAGAGTGCACCAAGAGAGAATCTAAAGAGAGAAAGTAGTTGAATTCATATGAGTGTGTTCAAGAAAAATGATGAGAAGCCCCCTACAATTGGTAACCGCCCCCTATTTATAGGCTAGGGGCTGGGCCTTGATGCGTGTAACTAACTCTAATGGGTCAGTTGGGCCTCGCTATTGAAGGCCCAACTCCAGGCTATGTGTTCGCTCCTAGGCTAGCGTCCCTGGGTGAGAGACCCTAGGGTCTCGCCCAGTCCACTCAAAAAGACTTCTTTCACTTCTGACACATTCAAAGAAAACCAAACGATTTTTAATCATTTTCTAACAACAAAAATCTGACATGTAAACATTCTCTCTATTGCAAGTATCGTTGCTAGCAACTCAAATTGCTTCTTGTGAACCACAAACACAAGCACAAGCACAAAATATATCATTTATAAAACTGAAGATCACTAGATTCATAAATAATGATATCATTCAATCTCAAGAATTTATAGGCAACACCATCAAACATAACCAATACAACAATATACCTTACCACCAAAATTCTTTAACATAAGTTATTTCTACTTTCGTCAAATACCCCCACAGTTTTATGAATTTAACGTATGAGGAAAAACATTGTACACTCCTTACTGAATTTTCACAAATTTTATCAGAAATTATATTAAGAATAGAATAAACATTCAAAATAGTTTTCACTCACATATAATCATACATGTCAGAACTAAGCATTATGACATCAATCATTTTTTTTATTAGGAAAAACAAACACTGCCAAAATTCTCATGTAAGAAAAAGTATGAACATCACTTCTTTATAAAAATCGATAAATAGAGTCCACCAAAACACCCAAAATGTAGACAATCGAACTCTAATAACATTCAACAAAGTTAGCATAAAAAAAAAGGTATAGAGAATATAGATACTTATCTTTTAAGCGATTTGCCTCTATTTTCCTAACTTTATTGAGCAATAGCACCATCGCCATTGACATGAACAAATTTTGCTTCCAAATTGTTGGAAAAATAAGGACGATAGCTGCGTCGTGGACGAACCACTGCCTTGAAAGCAAAATTTCGGCAGACCTCGGCGCAATCCAGTCCCGGCAGTGGCGGAACTTGAAGAAAAAGCTTGAGGGAGCTTAAAAAAGATTTCAATACATAAACTAGAATATTTTTTTCATTATTAATACACATATATTCATAAAAAATAATTTTTTTTAGAAACCCTAAATATTTTATCGTAAAAAAATAGTTCATATAATACCAATGCTGAAATATTTTATAAGTTAGGTTAATAATCTTTAAAATATACTTGTCTTTCTTTCAAATTCAATTTTTAGTTTATAGATATATATATTTTACTTTTGAATAACTTCTTTTACTTTTAATAATTAGTTTTATGAGGGAGATTTATCACATTTGTATATTATTTTATTTCAAATACAAAAATATTGTTATATTTCAAACTCTCACCTTTCAATATGAAAAGAATGTGATATATTGGGAAGCAGAATCCACAACCATGTGATAGATTTCTCAAGCTAGAAAGGTTTGATCTTTGCACTTGTTAGCATGAGAAACCGCTTGGTATGGAGTTGGAAATTGCTCCACACTATATGCATTGATTTGCTGGAAATTCTTCATACTTAACCCACAAAAGAAGGTGGGTGATGACATCACTAGCGTTTGAACTGAGCAGATATATCAATACAATTCTAATGCTAATGGAGCGGTTGTTGATAACACGTTGTTGCATATCGCTCCATTTGACAGTTCACCTTCTTCATCGGAGCGAGCTAGTTGAATCGTCTAGTTGCTGATAAAGCACTTATGCTTTTAGATGTTGCTTGGTCAGAGGAAGCGCCATTTGGATGATCCACTACATAAGAATTCATCTTATATTTCTCAGTGAAGTGTTAGAGATTTCCTTGATGACATCTCCTACCATCTGTAAGAGATTTTCTTTGACATCAGCTTCTTTTGATGTGTGAGGGCCCAAGCCAGCAATGCAGAGCACGACTGATGGTAGATGTTGAGAGACTGCTTCTCATTGACTCATGTACCAATTCATCTTCTTCCGATAAGCCCTTTGGTACATTGCTCCAGCTCTGACTATCTTCTGGTCTTCATTCCTTGCTTGCATAGTCAGAGTCCATCTTACGTCTTATGATGCTCAGTTGATGATCTAGAGTGGACTGCTTGGAGCGTTAGAGAGAGATCACCTTTCAAGCTGGCAAAAGAATATGACATTTTCTTTGATAGGGGCACATCATGTGAAGGTAAATCAGCACTCTAAGACTTACTCCTTCAGAGATGTAGCTGCTCCGTCTTGCTCCTCCTAGAGAGAAAGATCAAGGTGCTTCCTGCAAGTGGTTTTTCTGTAGAGTCCATTCCCCTTGATTTATTGACGCCTTGCTACCTCTCTGAATTCCTAAGATCCCACATTCAAAATATTGTGCCTTGCAGTAGAGATTGATGTGGTTCTTTCTGTTGAGCCTTTTTCCAGTCTTTGAAGATTCGAGCGACGAGCGGGACCATGCTTGTGTGATCAGCTGAAACTCGCCCTCTGGATCTTTGCTCTACACCGGTTAAGGTGACATCTTTGACAGAGACAAGGCGCTGATACCAATTGATGACCCAAAGTAACCAGTTAAAGTTCAGCATGCTCAGTCCTTCAAGTCAGAACTGGCCAAAGAGTACAAGTCTTGCACAAGCTCATGCTGATGCAAAAAGTCAGTGAAAACAGTAAAACACCAAGGAATGCCATTCTTCCACAAAGTTCATAACGAAGTTCTTGTAACAGCAAACAGCGGAGAGCACATCCACTAGGAAATGCACAGTGGAGCATCAATGTTTTGCAACAGGGACATCAAGCAGATGCAGTGGAGAAAAATACCTTATGAGCAGGTGGAAGCTTCCTAAAAGCTCTCTTGTATCTTCTAACATCCCTCTCAGCGGCATCAGGATAGCTGCATGAGAAGTCAGTGAAACGAAAGGTTCGTGTTACTTCCATTAAAAAGACATTATAGGTACATCCTGAATTATAAGTAGTATGATAGAAACAAAATAAAAATACTACAACTACTACTATTGTTAGATTAGTGTAACATAAATGAACAAAATATAATGGATCATCATAACAATTTACCAATACAGATACATAATTTCATAGTGTTTTTGGAAGCATTATATACTTATGACCGTGTGTGCATTTGTCAATTCCATGCATAATATCAGCAACAGAAGATAGAAAATTTATCGAAATTTCTTAAAAAACAATAAAAAATAAGCTTCTTGGAGAAACCTAGAATCAGAAAATCGTTTAACGAATCATCGTTCCAATTAGTGAAGAAAAGGAATGTACTTGAGGTAAGCACTGATGATGCGTCTAAGGGATTGGATTTCGAGAGCTTCTTCAAGCTGGCGACGACGATCCTCCTCTGACTCTTCCATCACTGCACAATATTTTCAAAAACGGACTAGTTGTGTTTTGTGTTCTTGTTTAACTAGTGTGAGTTGGTCTCCTCCACGTGGTTTGTGAGAGGTATGAGGCCCAATCTGCAGCCCTCTGGAGCCTTGCAGATAGATAAGGTTGCCCTAGTCTGGGCTGTTATGCCAATTGGGCTTTGCTCTATTTCAATGAAGGGAGTTCAATTTAACACCTCGCCCCTTTATTTTTTACCCCTTTAATGTAGTAATATATTAAAATGCCCTCACTTTTTTTTTTATAGGCAAATGTTAGATGTTAGTTGTTAGTAAGTTAGAAAATGTTTCCAAAATTAATCACCAATAAAAATGTCTACGATGATTATTATGAGGTCTGCTAGGGTTTCTCCTGGTCTTGTCAACGTCTAGGGTTCAGTGCGCCGCCGTTGACTTCTCCGATCTCTGCCGCCGTGAATTCTCTAGGTTTTTAACGTGAACACTATTTCCCCACCAGGTCGGTTGGGGTGGGAACGTTTTTTTTCCTGCTCCAATTCTGTTGCTGCAGTTTCTCTGTTGTCCTTCTTCTCCAGAGATTGGGTACGTCCCTTTGCTGTTTGCTTTCATCTCTCGTGGGTGGCCTGATTTAGCAACCGAGTCAAGGATGGTGAACGAGCTTGATGTTGTTCTCGAAGGAGATGAGAACGTGGTGCGATCGATGTCGAACCGCTGCTAGGGGAGGACGTTTGGCTGCTAGGGAAGGTTCTTACTCGTTCCAGTGTTGGTTTTGGCCCGCTGCGAGCAGTGATGCAGAACCTCTGGTCTTCCAGAAACTGCTTGGAGATCAGGCACGTGGGGTCAACATGTTTTCATTCCGCTTCAAGCGGCCTAAGGATATGGACCTGGTCCTCAAATCAGGCCCTTGGTTCTTCAATAGACACATGCTGGAACTTAACAAGTTTGACGTCACCATTAACCCTCCTGAGATTCCTATGACCCAAGTCTCGTTCTGGGTTCAAGTTCACGGCCTGCCCTACACTCACCGTACGGAGGCCGTGGCGAGATCTATGGCGCAAGGGTTCGAAGGTTTCCTAGACTGGGACAAGCGTAGGGACGGTGAAAGCCTCCGTATTAGAGTTTCGGTGAGCGTTGAGAAGCCACATCGCAAGGGCCAGATGGTGGCGGTGGCGGGTCGAGGTGCGTGCAAAGCTATTTTTAAATATGAGAAGTTGTACGACTTTTGTTTCCGTTGCGGGTACTTTGATCACATTGAGAGGGACTGTTTAGTGGCGAGAGGCGTGGCGGGACAACCTTCAAAGTTTGGTGTTTGGATGCGAGCTTCCGTGGGCAGCCAAAGCAACCCGCGTGGCGAGTACCGGCGATTTATGGGAGGAGCGGCGATGAATGGTGCGCATGCAAGGGGGAAGCAAGGTTTTCACGTCCATGGCAATCAAGGCCGTCAGCAAGGTGGGGACGTGGTCAATGCACAAGGGGTTAGACGTGAGGTGGAGATGGTACAAGAAGAGACAAATGATGTTAGTGGTCAAAGGCAAAATGACAGAGGCAAGGAACCATACATTGACAAAGAACCATGTGAGGATGATGAGGATTGGTTTGATGAAGAACTAGAAGAGCTTACTAGTAATCAACAAGAGAACCAGATTGAGGAACAGATGGAGCATGGTATTAAAGGGGTTCACATAGCTGATAATGTGGAGAAAGAACAATTGCCTATAAACTTGAAGAAGCGCACATGTATGTTTTCTTCAGCGGCTGGTACGTCTGGCACGGGGGTTTCTCCCCCTTTGAAACGACTTAACTCTGATGGATTGGGATCGGCAGTGACCGCTTGGCGGTCCTGCCCACCTCAATGAGGATATTATCGTGGAACTGCCGCAGGCTTGGGAACCTGGAGGCAGTACGGGCTTTGCGTAGGCTCATCCACTCAGAAGCTCCCGACATAGTTTTCCTTATGGAAACTAAACTTTACACTTCAGAGATGTTGAAACATCGTGGTACGAGTGGTCTTTGTAACATTTTCCCGGTCCAGTGTGGGGGCCGTGGAAGGTCCCGTGCAGGGAGGCGTGTGCCTTTTGTGGCGGTCAGAGGTTGAGGTAATTGTTATAAATGCTTCTTTACATCATATTTTATTTACTGTTGTCCATCTGGATCATGTGACTGTGCCCATACAGGTGTATGCTATTTATTGATTTCCTGAAACACAAAATAAGATAAGAACGTGGGAGTTGATCCGCTTGGCGAGGCCTATGGCACGCATGCCATGGCTATGTATTGGAGATTTTAATGACATACTTTCCCCGTCTGACAAGTCTGGTGGGCGACCCACCTGCCCTTGGGCAACTTCAGGTTGCCAACCAAGCTTGTGTGGATTGTGGGCTAACCAGGGTAGACTATGTTGGTAATGACTTCACTTGGTCCAATAATAGGGATGGGCTAGCTACTGTGGAGGAGCGCTTGGACTATGCTTTTGTTAATCAGGCTTGGGCTGAGTTATGGCCTGTGTCGTCGGTGTCCCACTTGATTCGACACCAATCTGATCCTAGCCCAATTGTTCTTCATTGCGGAACTCGCCGATCTGAGGTCAAGCGGCATCGTGTGCGCCTATTCCGGTTTGAGAAGTTGTGGCTAGAAAGCGGTGAAGAGTGTGCTGAGATTGTTGTTGAAGGGTGGGGGAGCCCGGACCACTCCATTCTCTCTAGGATTGAGTTGGTGGGGAGATCCCTTGATTCCTGGGGGCGAGCAAAATATGGGGATTTAGCTAAGCGGATAAAAGAGGCAAGATCTCTCCTCAAGCGTCTTCAAGAAGAGACCCAAACTGAACAAGTGATCATTGCTAGCAGGGAGGCAGAGAAGAGTCTAGATGACTTGCTGAAACAGGAAGAGGTGGTGTGGAGCCAGAGATCGAGAGCAAACTGATTGAATCATGGTGATCGGAACACGAGGCTTTTCCACACAAAAGCAACTCAAAGGAGGAAACAGAACACCATTGAGGAGATAGAGGACGATCATGGCAGGAAGTTCACCACGGATGCATGTATAGCTAGAGTGTTGGCGAGTTACTTTCAGGGGATCTTTGCTACTAGTGATCTAACAGGGATCGAAGCGGTCACATCTTTGGTGGGGGGTAGGGTGACTGAGGCTCATAAGAGGATCCTAGAGACCATTTTTTTCCAGAGAGGAGGTCGAGGAGGCGTTGTTCCAAATGCATCCAACCAAGGCTCCAGGGTTGGATGCTTTTCCAGCACTCTTCTATCAGAAGTTTTGGCCAATAGTGGGTGATGATGTTTCAGATTTTTGCTTGAAGGTTCTTCATGGTGAAATTTCTCCAGGTACGGTAAATCAGACTTTGATTATTTTAATCCCTAAAGTTAAGAAATCTGTACTTGCAAGTCAATTTAGGCCCATTAGCCTTTGTAATGTGCTCTTTAAGATTATCTCAAAAACCATTGCAAATAGATTGAAATTGATCTTGCATGATTTAATTAGTGAGGCCCAGAGCGCCTTTGTACCAGGCAGGTTAATAACAGATAATGTGTTGATTTCTTTCGAATGCTTTCACTACATGAAGAAACGTGTTACATGTTGTAATGGCATGATGTCCCTTCAGCTTGATATGTCAAAAGCTTATGATAGGGTGGAATGGCCTTTCTTGGAAAGTATTCTCACACACATGGGTTTCCCTAGGCATTAGGTTGATCTAATTATGAATTGTGTTAGTTCTGTGAATTTTTCCATTATGTTGAATGGGAATCCGCAACCGATTTTTGCACCCCATAGGGGTTTGCGACAGGGAGATCCTCTCTCTCCGTATCTTTTTATTCTTTGTGGTGAAGCTTTTTCAGCTTTGATCCAGCAAGCTATTTCTCCCTCTGCTTTGCATGGTGTAAGAATTGCTCGTACTGCTCCTATAATTTCTCATCTTCTTTTTGCAGATGATAGTGTTCTTAAAACATTTTTCCAATCAACCACAAACAAGTGCATAAACAGTAAATCAATGTCGAAAGCATCGACCCTAAGCATTAACTAGAGATTCAGTGAGTAGCCCTCACCTGTAGATTCTCCAGGATTATCTTCTATCACTCCTTCACAATCAAAGCCTTGCTCCTCTGGGAATTCCTCAAAATCACCTTTAGAGCAAAACCACATAAATACTATCAGAATCTATCGAAAACTAAGCTATCAATACTTACTAAGGTTACACGAAGTAGTTCATACTCCGAGGTACGATAATCTAGCGCGAAAGGACAAGTTTTCGGAAAAGGAAATTTTCCTCCTCCCCCTATAGGGCTCGGCCACTTTAGGTAATTGTAGGACTCGATTTTTCTTCGATCAAACTTGGTTCCTATGCTATCATTAGCCGTAACTAAGGGTATTCTGAACTCGGAAAAATTATCGGATCAAAAACTGTCGCAGGGGTATTTTGGTCATGATTTTTAACTTAGAATTTCAAAACTGAAATCCCAAAAAGCAAATTTGACAGGGACGTCACTAACGATGTTTATGACAACTAATCCTACTAGCACTAAGCTAAGGCGATAGTTTTCAGCCTAAAGGTTGAAGCTTTACTCCAAAAATGGGTATTTGAAGCATAAATTGATTCCGGCGGAAATCCGGCGACATTACGGAAAATCTAATCCGGCAGAAGTGATCTTGGGCACATAAGGAAGATGTTTAGAATCAGAAATGAAATATTCAGGATAGTTTTGCAAAAACCTCAAAACTATCAGCTCAGAAAGACATAGGAAAAAGCTATGGAAAAAGCGATCAGAGGTAAGAATTAGCGACTATACCTCGAAACCTTGAAGTAGCAACTGATTAATCGACGATCAAGCAAGGATTGAACAAAAGCTCTTCTTCCTTCCTCTTCAATGGAGCTCGCGGATTTGGGAGAGAAATGGAGGAGTTTTTGTAATTTTTCTCACCTTTCTTGCTATATATAGAGGTTGGCAAAACGCGGTAAAATGAAAGTTTCGCGAATCTGATTTTTCCGGCGTCATTCTCCGTGAATTCTAAGATAGGTTTTGGCGAAAGAATTCCAAAACTAAAATGAGGTCTCCTTGTATTTTTGGCGACTAATGCATAATCGGTATAAAACTATTTTACCCGATAAGTTGCTTTTTGCATCGGATGTCGGAATAGAAAACTTCCTTCTGAAGAAAGATTGAAATCATCAAGAGAAATGGGTGTACGCGTGTGGAATCTTCATTTGATATTCCGAATAGAAAAAGTCCTCATAGTCGGGTGATTCTAGGGTTTTGAAATACCAGGGTTTCGTTTTCGGCAAACTTCCGATGATTGGAATCGGACGTTCGTAGATTCTAGAGTTTCGCCTCGAAACGATTGTGATATATGGAAAAAGAGAAGTTCTAACATTTCTCTGAAGATTTTTGGAATTAACTTCCATCGTGCCTATAAGTGAAAACTAGCTATATACTAGGGTTTCTGACCTAGGTTTTAAAGCGAATATTAGTCGTGCTATAACTTAAATCGATCATGATGCAATCCTTAGACTTTTCCTGAACTTTCTCCTTCATAATTTTATTTCATTTAATAAACTCTTGTTCAGGTTTCCCTTCACAATACATCAACCCTAATCGTGAATGAGATTTTATTCACTTAGCATAAGCTTAAAAACTTGGGTCTTACAGGTGTGAGCTCCTCGAGATAGGATTAGTGTAGGAGTAGAGTCTTAGCTCTGACCGTTATGTTTTCCTTTGGGAACAGGGTAGTTTCCCGCTGATAGCTTTTTGTGTGGTTTCTTTACGGGAATCACAGAGAGTTGGTTGGACTTAGGAGGTCTTCTTTTAGGCCGATTGGGCTGACTTATTCTCGTTTTTGAGGGTTGTGTTGCGGACACTTCACCTTTACTTTAGTCTGTACATATTGCCTTCGGGCGTTACACTTTTCTACTTTCCGTCACTGGAGGTTACTCGTGACGAGGTTGCTACTTACAGCGGGGGCTGTAGTATATATATATATATTGTATATTAGTTCTGCTATCTCTCGCATTTGCGTTTATTTATTTCAGTCTTGTTTATATTATCGAAAAAAAAAATATTCACGTTTTCCGCATTAAGTTTTAATTTTGGTTACTAAAGTGACGCCACCGAAATCGGGGTGTTACACTACCTGCCCGAGAGAGTTTGTTCTTTCCAACCTTTTAATTTCTTCCACACTCGTTCTTTCACAAAATTAAAAATCTGACTCTTCTATTTACAAGTGATAGTGGGAAAACCTAGATACTTGTCATAGCTATCCACTGCCTTTACTCCCAACAACAGTTGCAAATCTACAAAACAGTTCTCTGGCACATTTCGGCTTACCGACAGCATAGACTTATCCAAGTTTATTACCTGCCCAGAAGCTCGTTCATAGGTAGACAGAATGTTTTTAATGCATTCCGCTTCCTGAACTGTTGCCCGGGCAAAAAGAGGCTTCGGCTGACAATGTAGATGATTCATCTACTGAATGTTTTTGAGATTGAATTTCATGCTAAGTGCTAAGTGGGTAATTTAGGATGTGTGATGCATGCCTTATATGCTAAGTGCTACGTGGTTATTGCATAATATGTTGATATATGATATGTTGGTTGATTGTGCTGAGTTAATTATGCTTTTGCAATGAAATCTGTGATTCTGAATGGTGAGAATAGCGGGCAGGTCATGCCGATTTTATTTTGAGAGTTCTGAGAAAGTTTGATAGGACGAATGAGATTCGGACCTTGTTATGGTGTTTCATGGATCGAGACATTCTCTGGTGTCATTTGGGGATTAGGAGATCCCGAGAACTTATAAGATTTGCGATAAGACTAAAAGGATATTATTTTGTAAAGAAAACTCATAAGACATTAAACAACCTCTAAATCTTCAAATAATGATAATACATTCGAAAGGAGGCTTTGGATGCAAATCTTAGTTTTGGAAAACGAGAAGTGTCGTCGGATCCAAGTGTTGAGAATGTTATGAAGTTTTGAGTACGTTGATACTCTTGTGCTGTTGGAGCAGCTATGTGGTTGGGCTATCCGAGGGATAAGCCGGGAAATTGATAGTTTCCGAGTATGTTGATACTTCACTGAGGCGTGAGACCTCGTGAACAGCATGAAGCTTCACTGAGGCGTGAGACCTTGTGAATGCGTGATACTCCACTAAGGCGTGAGACCTTGTGGAAAGCATGGATCTTCACTGAGGCGTGAGACCTCGTGAACAGCATGAAGCTTCACTGAGGCGTGAGACCTTGTGAATGCGGGATACTCCACTGAGGCGTGAGACCTTGTGGAAAGCATGGATCTTCACTGAGGCGTGAGACCTCGTGAATAGCATGGAACTTCACTGAAGCGTGAGACTTCGTGCAAGTGTGTAAATTCACTAGGGCGTGAGACCCCGTGAAAGCATAAAACTTCACTGAAGCGTGAGACTTTGTGAATGTGTGAGACTCCACTGAAGCGTGAGACTTCGTGAGAGCATTGATGACTCGAAGAGTTATCGTGAGTGGTTGCACTCATTTTATGATTATTGTATTTTGTCGCAGAATCGACTTTTACCTTAGGGTATTCTTTATAGAGACATTAAGTTAGCTAGAACACGTGGCGACGTGTCGAGTGAGGTCGGAGACGTTGTTTGGCTAATCACATTGCATCCATGCATACATAGGAGGTTAATACACGGCGTGATACCGGACCTCAGTGAATTCCAAAATGTCGTCGGTTTCCAAAATGGTCATAAGACCCGAAATGCCGTGTAAGAGCGTTTGTAGACGACTCTTGTAGCAGACCGAAATGGCAGACCTACGGGTTACGGCTGATCTGGCTACCTTTGTGTGGTGTAAGAGGCACGCGGGCAGAAATGGTCCCACCGTTGCTGGTGCTAGGATTGATCCGTTGATGTCCATCCGTTTCCGGAATTGATTTGGTTAACTGGGTTAACCGTCATATCATTTCATGCAACATGCATACTGACTTAGTTGCTGAGTGTGATTGATAATTGTTAATTTTATCTGATGCATGCTATGTGTTATTACTGTCATTATATTCATTGTGAAATATGCAACCCTAGGATGTTATCCCTAGCTATAAGCCTAAGTGGCTATTCTATTATCTGTATCTATTGGTGGTATTATTTATATAATTCCTTGGAGTTGACCCTCGTGTCTTCTGTGTGTGCTTTGGCGGACAAACGCCCATTGTCAGATGTCTTTGGCGGGCTGGTTCACGACGGTTCACCCTTCGGGGGGAACTAGGGTTGAGATACTGGAACAGGAGCGCATCGCGGTAGCGAGAGGAGGACGGATGGTGTACATGGACTTGGTCGTTCTGGATTCAGATTCGGACGACGATCATGCTAGCATGTAGGTTTTAGTGCTGGTGTGAGCTCCTCGAGATAGGATTAGTGTAGGAGTAGAGTCTTAGCTCTGAACATCATTTGTTTCTTTGGGGACAGGGTAGTTTCCCGCCTATAGCTTTTTGTGTGGTTTCTTTACGGGAATTACAGAGAGTTGGTTGGACTTAGGAGGTCTTGTTTTAGGCCGATGGGCTAACTTATTCTCATTTTTGAGGGATAGTGTTGCGAACACTTGACCTTCCTTTTAGATTGTACCTTTGCCTACGGGCGTTACCTTCTGTTACTTCCCGTCACTGGAGGTTTACTCGTGACGTGGTTTGCTACTTACAGCGGGGGCTGTATTTATATTATACAATTAGTTCTGTTATCTTTTGTTTTAGAGTTTTATTTCTTTCAGTCTTTGGTTCTATTATCGAAACAAAAATATATTCACGTTTTTCCGCATTAAGTTTCTTTTGGTTACTAAAGTGACGCCACCGAAATCGGGGTGTTACAACACCAGCACTCAATCCTGCATGCTAGCATGATCATCGTCTGAATCTGAATCCAGAACGATCAAGTCTAGGTACACTACCCGTCCTCCTCTCGCAACCGCGATGCGCTCCGGTGCCGGTCTCTCGGGCTTAGGGCCCGAACCATGATCATCTATAACAGCAACAGTGGGTGAACTGGACTCTGAAGAATGCACTCCCACAGGCTTCTCCTCTGAGGGGTCCTCATCATCCGAAGACGACGGTGGCGGTGGTGCTCCTCCTAATCATGGTCCTCAGTGCACACCTGGTGGCAAGTTGAAACTGACAGTGCATCTCCGCAGCACTCCTACCCTATCTACATGATCCTCCATGATCCGCCCCGAGTACGTCGCTCGATGGCTAGCGGGGTCAACCACCCACGAACCGGGGTCATCCTGGTCTATCATCTCGTATCTAATCCCCCCCGAAGGGTGGACCGTTGTGAACCAATCCGCTATGGACATCTGACAAAGGCGTTGTCCGCCAAAACACACACAGAAGACGCGAGGGTCAACTCCAAAGAATTATATAATTATTAAACCCAATAGGTACAGATAAGAGAATAGCCACTTAGGCTTATAACTAGAGATAGAATCCTAGGGTTGCATATTCCATAACGAACATAAATGACAGTAATAACAATTAACATGTTCCAAATAGGATTAACAAGTAACAAACACACTTAGCAACTAAGTTAGTATGCATGTTGCATGATATGCAGATGCCGGTTAACCCAGTCAACCAATATGCATTCCGGAAAGGATGGACATCAACGGATCAGCCCTAGCACCAGCCACGGTGGGACCATTTCGGCCCGCGTGCCTCTTATACCAACAACAACAGTAGTCAGATCAGCATAAAACCCGAAGGCCTGCCATTTCGGTCTGCTACTAAGAGTCACCTAGCAGCGCTCTTACGCGGAAATCCGGGTCTTATGACCATTTTGGAATCCGTCGTGGTCTGGCATCTCACCGTGTTTAAACCACTTAATGAGTGCATGCAATGCAGTGATTAGCCAAACAACGTCTCCGACCTCACTCGACACGTCGCCACGTGTTCTAGGTAAAATATTGTCTCTAAAAGCTTACCCTAAGGTAAAGTCGATTCTGCGACAAAAGACACTTCTTTACAACAACATAGTAACTCATGATGATCTCCAAATCATCCGACTCATCTCAATCCGATGGTCAAAACTGCTCAACGAGCAAAGAGTATCAACATACTCGGAACTATCAGTTCCCGACTTATCCCTCGGATAGCCCAACAACACAACTGCTCCCAGAGCACAAGAGTATCAACATACTCGAAACTTCTCAACATTCTCAACACTTGGATCCGACGACACTTCTCGCTTTTCAAAACTAAGATTTGCATCCTAAGCTTCCTTTCGAGTTTATTATCATTATTTGAAGATTTAGAGGTTGTTTAATGTCTTATGAGTTTTCTTTACAAAATAATATCCTTTTAGTCTTATCGCAAGTCTTATGAGTTTTCAACATCCAAATATCCCATTTAATCCCCGAGAATGTCTCGATCCATTATAACCATAACAAGGCCCGAATCTCATTCGTCCTATCAAACTTTCCCCAAAATCTCAAAATAAAATCGGCATGACCTGCCCGCTATTCTCACTATTCAGAATCACAGATATCATTGCAAAGGCATAATTAAATCAGCACAATCAACCAACATGTCATATATCAACATATTCTAAAATAATCACGTAGCACTTAGCATATAAAGCATGCATCACACATCCTAGATTACCCACATAGCACATAGCATGTAAGTCAATCTCAAAAACATTCAGTAGATGAATCATCTACATTGTCAGCCAAAGCCTCAGAAAACATTTTGCCAATCAAACACAAACAAATGCATAAACAGTAAATCAATGTCGAAAGCATCGACCCTAAGCATTAACTAAGGATTCAGTGAGAAGCCCTCACCTGTAGATTCTCCAGGGTGATCTTCGAAATTTCCTACACAATCGATGCCTTGCTCCTCAGGGAAATCCTGAAAAGCACCTTTAGAGTAAAATCACAGAATTCCATCAAAAACTATCAGAAACTCAGTAATCAATACTCACTAAGGCTACACGAAGTAGTATATACTCCGAGGTACGATAATCTAGCGCGAAAGGACAAGTTTTTGAAAAATAAATTTTCCTCCTCCTCCTCTATAGCTCTCGGCCACTATTCACAAATAGCCGTAACTAAGGGTATTCTAAACTCGGAAAAATTATCGGATCAAAAACTGTCGCAGGGGTATTTTGGTCATTATTTTTAGCTCAGAAATTCAAAAC
The DNA here is from genome assembly GCF_012489685.1 of Lotus japonicus. Taxonomy (NCBI): domain Eukaryota; kingdom Viridiplantae; phylum Streptophyta; class Magnoliopsida; order Fabales; family Fabaceae; genus Lotus; species Lotus japonicus. The sequence goes on from NC_080046.1 coordinate 6,706,827, forward strand.
TGAAATTTCAAAAAGCAAATTGGATGGGGACGTCACCAGCGACGTTTATGACAACTAATCCTACTAGCACTAAGCTAAGGCGATAGTTTTCAGCCCAAAGGACGAAGCTTTGCCCCAAAATGGGTATTTTAAGCAGAATTGAAACTCGACGGTAGTTTTTCGAGAATCGGCGCAGTATTATTAGCTAAACATACTCAGGAGAACGTAGGGAAGATGTTTAGAATCAAAAATGGAATTATCAGGATAGTTTTGCAAAAACCTCAAAACTATGAGCACAGAAAGACATAGAGAAAAGCTATGGAAAAGACGATCAGAGGTAAGGATTAGCGACTATACCTCGATACCTTCAAGCAGCAACTGTCAAATCAACGATCAAGCAAGAAATGAAAAAAATCTCTTCTTCCTCCTCTCTTGGTGAAGCTCGCGGGTTTGGAGAGAAAATGGTGAAGGTTTTGCCATTTTTTCTCCTTTTCTTGCAATATATAGAGGTTGGAAAAACGCGGTAAAATGAAAGTTTCGCGATTCCGATTTTTCCGGCGTCATTCTCCGTGAATTCTAAGATATGTTTTGGCGAAAGAATTCCAAAACTAAAAAGAGGTTTCCTTATATTTTTGACGACTAATGCAAAGTCGGTGTAAAACTATTTTACCCGATAAGTTGCTTTTTGCATCGAATGTCGGAATAGAAAATTTCCTTCTGAAGAAAGATTGAAATCATCAAGAGAAATGGGTGTACGCGTGTGGAATCTTCATTTGAAGCTCTGAATAGAAAAAGTCTTCATCGTCAGTTGATTCTAGGGTTTTGAAATACCAGGGTTTTAGTTTCGGCAAACTTCCGAGGATTGGAATCGGACGTTCGTAGATCCTAGGGTTTCGCCTCGAAACGCTTGTTATATATGGAATAAGAGAAGTTCTAACATTTCTCTGAAGATTTTTGGAATTAGTTTTCATAGTGACTTTAAGTGAAAACTAGCTATTTACTAGGGTTTCTGACCTAGGTTTAAGCGTATATCGATCGTGCTATACCTTTTATCGATTCTGATACAATCCTTAGACTTTTCCTGAACTTTCTCCTTCATAAATTTATTTCATTTAGTAAACTCTTGTTCAGGTTTCCCTTCACGATACATCAACCCTAATCGCGAAAAAGAATTTTATTCACTTGACATAAGTTTAAAAACTTGGGTCTTACAGGTAGAGAAGTTTTGATTAAATTTGTGGCGCAAGCAATACAGTCTTATGTAATGTCGTGTTTTGTCTTTTAGGATGGTTTATGTGATGAGATTGAGAGTATGGTATCTCGGTTCTATTGGGGTGGTGATGTCACTCGACGAGGTATCCATTGGATAAAATGGGGAACTATGTGCCAGCCCAAGTATTCTGGGGTCTTGGCTTTAGGGACTTCAAGTCTTTCAACTTGTATTTGGTAGCAAAGAATTGGTGGAGAATTAACAATTACCCTGATTCTCTTCTTAGACGGGTTTTTAAAGCAGTTTACTTCCCAGCCAGGAGTATGTTTTACGCCAAGAAGGGGTATAGACCGAGTTATGCGTGGAGCAGCATTTTGAAAACTTCTTCCATGGTACAGAAGGGGAGTTGTTGGCGGATTGGGGATGGTAACAATGTGCGAATTTGGAATGACAATTGGCTTACCACCGGACCACCAGTTAATTTCAGACATGATGTGGTGGATGAGCTAGGGCTTGAGCGAGTTGTTGATCTCATGTTACCAGGACATGGTGGTTGGAATACTCCTTTGATTGAGTGGACCTTTTGTCCAGCTACTGCTTCCAGGATTTTGGCGGTTCCCCTCCCGCGCCAACCACAAGTTGATGCTCTCTTTTGGTTGGGAACGGCGGATGGGGTCTATACGGCGAAGTCCGGGTACGAGTTTCTCCAAGAGCAGCAGTTGCAACATGTTTCGTCCTACTCGGCTATGGTGGGATTAGAACCAGTTTTGTGGAAAAAAATTTGGAAGGCTCCAAGTTTACCAAGGGTCCGTGAGGTTGCTTGGCGGGCTTGCACAGGGGCGATTCCGGTGAGAACTAAGCTTCGCCGACGAGGTGTTGATGTGGACTCTTGCTGTCCTTTGTGTGCACAAGAGGATGAAACGGTTGATCACCTCTTCTTGGGCTGTCATGTAGCAAGAGGTTGCTGGTTTGCAAGCCAACTTGGTGTTCGTGTGGCTCCTGGCATGAGGATCATGGATTTTATGCGTACGGTGACGCGAGATTTGGATTTGGAGGCAGTGGCACAAGTTCAGCGGATTGTGTTTGCTTTGTGGGAGGCTAGGAATAAGCTAGTGTTTGAGGAGAATCAGTTTGAGTTTGCGGATGTCCTTGCTCGTGCATCAGCGCTCATTGTTCCAGAAACCAGGGCGGTCTTGGCTAGAGGTGGGCATGGAGACGGGAAGTGGAAGCGGCCAGCAGAGGACATGATAAAGGTCAACATTGATGCAGCGGTGGACAAGGATCATCTCGCCGGTTTTGGTATGGTTGCTAGGGACAACGTTGGGGAAGTGTTGGCTTCGGCTGCCAAGTACCCAACAGTTGCTCTCTCTCCTACTGTGGCTGAGGCACTTAGTCTTCGTTGGGCGATGGAGCTGTCCATTCAACTTGGCTTTCGTCGAGTTCATTTTGAGATGGATTGTTTACCTTTGTTGCAGGCATGGAAGAAAGCTTTGGGAGCCTCTTACTTGTTTTCCATTATCCAGGATTGTCATAATTTAGCTTCTAGTTTTGATAAGTTTGTGTTATCTTTTGTTCGTCGTGAGGGGAACATGTGTTCTGATTATCTTGCTAGGAATGCCTCTTCTTTCCTAGACGTTGTATGGGTTGAGGAGGGGCCTCCGGGGTTATCTAGTTTCTTGAGGATTGATGTATTGGCTTCTATGCCGGATTCGATTTAATTTAATATTATTGGTTTAAGTTCAAAAAAAAAGTTAGAAAATCCCTTTAAATGTCTCTTCCAGGATTCGAACCCTAGACCTTCCTCTCCCCAACCCTTATGTCCCCTAACTCTTACCACTTGAGCTAACTCTCGGCGACAAAAATGCCCTCACTTGAGTTCACTATTGGGTTCTGAAAACCTAGAAAGTGGGGTAAGTTCATGTTTCATGACATAAGACTCAAAACATAACTCATTTCATTTGTTTTTGAGATTTAAAATCAGAAACGTATTTGCTTGTTTTACGTTCCGAGAGGTATGATTCTCTGAATATAGTGTTATGTGTTACGGAATTCTGAAAATCAAGAATTAAAAAGTATGTGATATGAGTCAAGTTTCAAATGCCTAAAAAGTAAATTGAACCCCTGTCGGAATGAGTCCAATGTCGTACATGGAGTATGCGACATTCGTCTCCTCCGCAGTGGTTGGTGTTTCTTTAACGTCCCGAGGGATAGGAGATTGTCTAGATGTACCCGAACTTCATGAGTACCCTTTTCGGGGGATGTGGTCGTATGATATGTGCGAAACAAGTGTACCTATAATAAAGTGACACCTACTGGCATGGTCAGTGCCTTTATGATCATGGTAAGGCCTCTGATGAAAATGTGAGTGTCCATGTCATCCAAATGAAGTCATCTCTGATGCACTGGCTCAAGACTCTGCCTAACACACCTCTATCATGTCACTTTATGCTTGTCCTCTGATTAATCACCCTTTAAAAAAATCTCAACTAGTGCTTGTGAATCCAAGCCAAGAGGAGTGTAGTTCAACCGCCAAGCTGCTTCGTATGGCTAAAACTTGTGTCCCCTAGTTGATCATACAAAGATACAAGGGCCATGGCCCCTCATGCATACATGTCAACCTTGTGTAGCTCCTTGAACAATGTCAAGGGGGCAATGTCAGTGTACGTACGACTCTTGTTCAAAAATAGTATGGCACAAACAAGATAAAACATGTAACATCTGGCAGTGTGATCCGCACACTTGACTTGGGATACCAGGTAATTGATATGGTTCAGTTTGTTAAGGAGTTTCCATGACCTATTTGCTTTGGAATTCATCCAGCCTACAAGTAAGGAGGAATCACTTTCAATTACAATGTTGGTGAAAAGGTGTTGCTGGCGAAACAAGAGTGCGTGTAGGATGGCTTTTAGCTCCGTTGCAAACGCCTACCCATAAGCTACATTCTTTGAAAAATACCCAAGAATCTCTTTCCTCAAATTCCTAATTATGCCCCCAACACCACACAGGCCAAGACTTCCTTTTGACACCCCATCCACGTTGGATTTTAGAATCCCCAAATAGGGAGGTGACCAAGCTGCCATTCTTGGTAAGGACAATTTCCTAGTAACTCTTATATTACATACGCTTTTGATGAATTGGCTTATATGATAGGGGCACTCCTTCCGAACGCTCTTTATCCACCAACTCACTCTCATCAAGCGATTATCTCATACTTCTTGGTTGTGGATTTTATTTTTGAATATCGGATCATTTCTTACAAGCCACATGGACCAAACTAGAGCATAATGGATTAGACTCCAAAGCATCATATTTGTTTCAACACCCAAACAACTACATTGTATTCCAGTTCTACTAATGACCTAGGTGTGACCCATGATAATCCTTCTCTACGAATTACGACACACCTCGAGGACAAGAATAAGGGGCAATGAAGAAACAAATGTGTTGTTATTTAAAAATTATTTTTAATTAATATTTTATATTTAAATTTAAATATTTAAAAATATGTTTCTGTGCATTGCACGTGCATCACACGAGCTAAGATATTAGTTTTAATATTATTTAACAAAGATTTTTTTTGAAATGAACAAAGAAAATTGAAGTGTACAGTTTAAGATAATTTTTCCAAATAAATTATCTCTTAAAATAATTAATTTTTTCTTTCTAAAAGAGAAACACTTTATTGATATGAAATAGTCATGAGTAAGAACGTCTCATGAACTAGAGAATACAAAGCATGACACCCACCAAGTAGAACTCAAGATAATTTACAATATTTCTTAATTTGAGATATGATTTTTAAATAACTTAACTAAATGACTTTATATTATTTCATAAATAACCTGAATATGAATAATTAAATGATTTATTATAATAATTTTTTCAGATAATATTTAACAGACATCTTAAATTCTAGTTGACATAGTTTTAATATTTATCGTTATCGATTTTTTTTTAATTTTTTTAAAACATAAAATATTATTGAATTGAAAGACAACAAGTCGGGAGCAAACTTTCCCAACCAAGTAACCAAGTTCATACAAAAGATACGGGAGTTGGGTTTGGTACCCCACCTATTGGGTTTCCCACCCCACTTTATTCAATATGGGATTTAAAGTTCTGTATTCAATACGGAATTTAATATTCCGTATTTTTTTAATATGCAATGAATGGTTGAAAATGTGCCACATATGCTCAAATACAGTACGGTTTTTTAAGTTCCGTATTATTCATATTAAATACGGAACTTTAAATCTCGTATTAAATAAAGTGGGGTGGGAAACCCAATAGGTGGGGTACCAAACCTAATTCCCAAAACATACAAGGAAATCCCCAAACACTAAACACAACAACAATTTGGCATAACATACCCAATTGTTATAAATAGGGCTTCCAAGGCATTGAATACACAAAAGGATAGATTATCACCATCCAGCTTCCAGTAAAACAACGACTAAGAGCCCAATAGAGAACTAAACTTTGTATATTATGAGCCAGTATCAAATCCTCACTATCTTCTTGTATCACCGTTAAAAGCACCAAACCTAGGGCACTAAGAATTGCACCGAAACCAAATCCACCACAACTAATTTACACTGAAAAGTTGGAGCCCAAGCAAAGGGACTAGATCCTCTGGTAATCACCATAAGAACCATCCCTGAAGAACTAGGAGGCTACACTAGAAAAAAGTTCCACAAGATTCTTGGAGAAGAAGTACCAAAGAACAATCAACCATTGTACTGTTATTGGGCTAACGACCTTTTGTAATCTCGTGGGCTTACCGAGTTTGTACTATTGGGCCAGGCGACCCATGACCCAAACGGGTCAGAACCTCATAATATATAAAGAGGACACCGCCCAAGCGGTGGGGGATCCAACACTTTTTTTGCTCATTTGCTATTTTGTCATTCTCTACTTTTGTTGCCTAATTGCTTAGCCCTAACCAGAGATTTAGACCGGAACATTGGCGCCCACCGTGGGGCCGAGGAATTCAATCCTAGGCTTCAAACTCACTGAAAATGGTGAATCGATCTGGAGCAAACGGAAGGGACAATCATGCTAATCATGAAAATGTTCCGCCCGACATTTTGCAACAGATCATGGCGGATCTAACCGATCTTCGCCAACACAATCAACAACTACAAACTCAACTTGCTGAGATCAATCAAGATCGGGGCTTGCATGAGGGCAATCGTAGAATGGCAGAGATGGTGGTAGATTTTCAACCATTCACAGAAGACATTGCGAACACAACCGTTCCAGACAACTTAAAGACTTTGGTTCTCGATTCTTACTACGGAGATTCTGATCCAAAGGATCATTTGGTGTATTTCAACACCAAAATGGTTATTGTGGGCGCTTCAGATGCTCTGAAGTGTAAAATGCTTCCTTCAACTCTCAAAAAGTTAGCAATGACTTGGTTTACAACGCTTCCACCGCGGTCAATTGCAAGCTTTATGGATTTGTCAGCGAAGTTTTTGTCCCAATTCTCAACTAGCCGCGCCCAGAAAGTCACTCCAGCAGCTTTGTTTAATTTACAACAGAGGCATAACGAAAGCCTTCAATCGTTTATGGGGCGTTTCAATCAACTATCAGTGCATCTGGAGGATAAAATGCCAGAAATTTGTATTGCTGCTTTCGAATTGGGCCTTCAATCAGGAAGCCTGAACAGTAGTTTAAGTCGTAAGCCCGTGGAAACAATGGCGGAGTTGCGAAGCAGGGTACAAGGTTTCATTCGGGAGGAGCAAAGTGATCGCATAAAGAGAAACCGCAAGAGTGCAGCGGTTGCTGGCCAACAACAACAGTCAGATTCGAAAAAGGCGGCAGTTAACGATCAACGTTCGGGCGGAGCAGTTGCAAAAGGAGAGAGAAGTTACAATAATTCAAGTCGTTTTGATAACCGCTCTAATTTCCGAAATCGTGTTCAGCCTTATGGGAATCGTGGTTATGGACAATCGATGACGTGGACCAGAAACCAACAAGACAGGTCGACCCCACTTGCGGTTAATTTAACTGAAGCATTGCACATGTGTCTGGAGGCGAACACAATTCATTTTCCTAAACAACCAAAACGCCCACCAGGCAACGTGGACAGAAGTAAGTGGTGTGAATATCATCGAATCGCAGGACACAATACGGATGATTGTTTTACCTTAAAGAAAGAAATTGAGGCTTTGATAAAGGCAGGCTATATGCGCCAACTGGATGGGCGAAGGGAGTCAGATGGAGCTAGAACTTCAACGAAACGTGATGACACAGGGAAGGAGATTGAAGAATCTGAGCCAAAGAGGCAAGCTGGAGGTGAAACTAAGGGGCGTATTCATTCTATTTTCGGAGGATTTCGAGGAGGTGGTATGTTCATTCCATTAATGCTGTCTATGCAAATGACTGGGGAAATTGGGGAATCAATCAGCCCGATATTACATTTACTGTTAGAGATTTTGAGGGAGTTCAGCCTCATGAAGATGATCCCATTGTGGTGATGTTAAAAGTTGATGATTACGAAATTGAGAGGGTACTGTTGGATCAGGGGAGTTCGGCAGATTTGATATATGGCGATGCATTTGAAAAGTTAGGGCTTACAAAAGCTGATTTATTACCGTATGATGGGGCGTTAGTTGGCTTCTCGGGTGAAAAAGTATTTGTTAGAGGGTATGTGGAGCTAAATACCGTGTTTGGTGAAGGTAAACATGAGAAAGCCTTTGCCATTAAGTTTCTTGTGGTACAGTGTACATCGCCGTATAATGTGCTTATTGGGAGACCATCGCTTAACAAACTGGGGGCGATTATCTCAACAAGACATTTAACAGTCAAGTATCCATTGGACAAGGGCGGAGTTGGAACTTTGAAGGCTGATCAGGTGGTTGCTAGGAAATGTTATTCCGACAGTTTCAAGCAGTATGGTCACATGGGAAAAAGAGCAGTGAAGGAGGGACATAGAGTTTTTGGGGTGGATGTTGATCAAGAAGAGGTCAGTTTGGATCCGAGAGAGGGCTTTTCTGATTTTAAGATGACTCCAGAAGAAGAAACAAAGACAGTAAAAGTGGGCGAAAGGAATCTGAAAGTTGGGGTTAACTTGACTCAAATCCAGGAAAGCAGGCTGGTGCAATTGTTAGCTGAGAACATGGATTTATTTGCTTGGAGTGCACGAGATCATCCAGGGATTGATCCGGAGTTCATTTGCCACAAATTGGCATTGAATCCTGGTGTTAAGCCAATCGCCCAATTGAAGCGTAAAATGGGCGAAGAGAAAGCACTGGCAGTGAAAACAGAAACTAACAAGTTAATTGATGCAGGTTTTATAAGGGAGGTGAAGTATCCTACTTGGTTGGCTAATGTTGTCATGGTCAAGAAGAGTAATGGAAAGTGGCGAATGTGCACAGATTATACGGATTTAAACAAGCACTGTCCAAAGGATTCATACCCACTGCCAAACATAGATAAGTTGGTGGATCGGGCTTCGGGATTTGGAATGTTGAGTTTGATGGACGCGTATTCGGGCTATCATCAAATTCGAATGTACGCGCCAGATGAAGAGAAAACAGCATTTATGACGAACCAAGCGAATTATTGCTATCAAACCATGCCGTTTAGGCTTAAGAACGCAGGAGCAACTTATCAGCGATTGATGGACAGAGTCTTTGAAAAGCAAGTGGGGCGTAACATGGAAATTTATGTGGATGATATGGTAGTCAAGTCAGAGGAAATGGGCGGTCATTGTACGGATTTGGCTGAGGCTTTTGGAGAAATCAGGAAGCATAACATGCGTTTGAATCCGAAAAAATGCTCTTTTGGAATTCAGAGTGGAAAATTTTTGGGCTTTATGATTACTCGAAGAGGAATTGAAGTTAATCCTGATAAGTGCAAAGCAATTCTAGAAATGCAGAGCCCAACATCAGTGAAAGAAGTACAGAAGTTAACAGGAAGGATTGCGGCTTTATCACGATTTTTACCATGCTCAGGGAGTAAGGCGGCTCCATTCTTTCAGTGTTTGAGGAAGAACAAAGCTTTTCAATGGACAGATGAGTGCGAGCGGGCTTTCCAAACTCTGAAGGAGCATCTAGCTAAGCCTCCCATACTGTCAAAACCAATTCCAGGTATTCCGCTGTCAATTTTCATTTCCATATCAGATAATGTTGTGAGTTCTGTTTTATTGCAAGAATGTAAAGAGGAGTTGAGAATTATATATTTTGTGAGCCATGCTTTACAAGGGGCTGAGTCAAGATATCAGAAGATTGAAAAAGCTGCATTAGCTTTGATTATCACCGCCCGAAAGTTGAGGCCTTATTTTCAAGGTTTTCAAATCAAAGTCAAAACTGACTTTCCCCTACGCCAAGTACTTCAAAAGCCTGATTTAGCAGGGTGTATGGTTTCTTGGGCTGTCGAATTGTCAGAATTTGGTATAGTGTTTGAGAAGAAGGGACAAATAAAGGCGCAGGACTTAATAGATTTTGTGAATGAGATGTCTCCAGAAGAAAGAGTATCAGAAGAGGTGGAATGGTTTTTGTCTGTTGATGGTTCGTCAAATTTGAAAGGAAGTGGAGCTGGTATAGTTTTGGAGGGACTAGGCGGAGTAGTTATTGAGCAATTTCTCAAGTTTGATTTTAAGGCGAGCAATAATCAAGTGGAATATGAAGCAATAATAGCAGGGGTGAGGCTTGCTTTGGAGATGAATGTACGCTGTATTGTAATAAAAACTGATTCTCAGCTTGTGGCAAATCAGATAAAGGGAGATTATCAGGCGAAGGATGTTCAGTTGGCTAAGTATTTGGTAAAGGTTCAAGAATTGTTGAAGCAGATGAACAAGTTTCAGGTAAATCATGTTCCAAGAGAGGAAAATACAAGGGCTGACATATTATCCAAACTAGCGAGCACAAAGAAACCAGGTAACAACAAGTCTGTGATTCAAGAGACTTTAAAGGGTCCAAGTGTGAAGGAGGATGATGTTGTGATGGCAACGGGCGGAGCAACTCTAGATTGGATGGATAGAATTCGAATGTGTCTGGAAGCGGATGGGTCAGACTTAGCTCTATTTTCAAAGGATCAGATTCGAGAAGCGAGTCGCTACACAATGATGGGGGGACAACTTTACAAAAGGGGCGTTGGAGTTCCACTGTTAAGATGTGTTGGTAAAGAGGATGCAGAAAGAATTATGTTCGAGGTACATGAGGGAGTCTGTGCCAGTCATATAGGGGGAAGATCTTTGGCTTCGAAGGTGTTGAGGGCAGGATTTTATTGGCCAACTTTAAGGGGCGATTGTATGGAATATGTTAAGAAATGTGAAAAGTGTCAAGTTTTTGCTGATCTTCATAGGGCGCCTCCTGAAGTTTTAAGCTCAATGAGCTCTTCGTGGCCATTTGCAATGTGGGGCGTAGATATATTGGGTCCATTCACTCCAGCAGGGGCGCAAGTCAAGTTTGTTTTGGTGGCAGTGGATTATTTCACAAAGTGGATTGAAGCAGAGTCAATGGCGAAGATTACAGCTGAGAAGGTTAAGAAATTTTATTGGAGGAAGATAATCTGCAGGTTTGGAGTGCCAGCAACCATTGTTTCTGATAACGGAACACAGTTTACAAGCAGGAAGGTCAGAGATTTTTGTGCAGAGATGGGGATTGAAAGCAGGTTCGCCTCAGTGGAACACCCACAATCTAATGGGCAGGTTGAAGCAGCAAACAAGGTGATTTTGAATGGTGTGAAGAAGAGATTGGGCGAAGCAAAAGGATTATGGGCAGATGAATTGATCACGGTGGTTTGGGCTTACAACACAACACCCCAATCCACTACTGGAGAAACACCTTTCAAGCTTGCTTATGGAGTTGATGCAATGATTCCAGTGGAAATACAAGACATGACTTTTCGAGTGGCTACGTATGAAGAAAACCAGAATCGAGAAAATGTTCTAGTAGATTTGAACTTGGCAGATGAGATGAAGGCAGAAGTTCGTTTAAGGGAGGCTGCGGTCAAACAAAGGTCAGAAAGGCGTTACAATACTCGAGTGGTGCCTAGGAGCATGAAAGTGGGCGATTTGGTATTGCGCAGAAAGGCGAAGAGTTCAACTGATTCAAAGCTGACACCTAACTGGGAAGGTCCATATAGAGTGTTGCGTAATTTGGGACAAGGGGCTTACCATTTGGAGGAGTTATCTGGGCGCAGGGTTCCAAGAGCATGGAATGCACAACACTTGCGCTACTACTACAGTTGAAGTGGTGTTCTGTTTGTTCGTTTCAGTTTGTTTCATTCTGTTTAAAGACTACGTTGTGTTTACTTTGTGGTTTCTGTATTTGTTTAAGTGTCAAGACTATGTGGTTGTTTGTTAAGACTCAGTAGCATGCACTCTTTTCTCTACCCATTAGGGAGAGTTTTTAACGAGGCATCATGTTATATTTTAATGAAAAAACAGGTATGCACTCTTTTCTCTACCTCGGGCTGGAGAGTTTTTAACGAGGCATGACCTTTTAAAATTTCTTGAGTGCTTTGTTAGCATTTAAGTTACTTTTCAACTTAGGTCTATCAATTGGGCGATTCCAGACAATTGAGAAAGAGTAAGTCTCTTAAAACTAGAGCGTTTGGCCACGAATTCATAAGCATAGCCTTAACTTGGATTAAGTTTGTCCAACTTAAGCACAAAGTCTCCAAGCGAGCAAATTTCTGTATCAGAACAAATTGCGCTTCTGATCTTTTTATTTTTGATTTATTTCAAAATGCAAAGGCCTTATGAATTCAAAGAATAGTTGTTAAAGAAAAATCAATTTTCTCTTGAAATAGAAAATTGAGATAAGCCCAGGGCTTCGGGTTTCGGAAGAATTTGTTAAAGTCTTCTTTATAAAGTAGATGACTTGTTAAGATCAACGCCTCGCGGATGAACGAACCAGATGAAAGGTATTTTCGCAGTAAATTATTTTCATATTCTCATACTGTTGGTGCAGTACTTTAAGTTTAGAGAACACAATAATCAGCGAATTGGATTATTGAGTTATTGTTTTTTAAGAAGGATTAGGAAGATTTTAGATGAAGATAGGTGGTATTAAAGCATAGTCTAGGGGTGACACTTCGATTTTGAACTTAAACTTTGTTGCATTAATATTAAAGGGGGGCGTTACATTTAATTTAAAGCGGGGGATGCAGGAAGTAAAAAGCAGGAAACTAAGTCAACCGTTTGGTATAAGACCAACGGGAACAAAACATCATTTCAACTTTTCTCAAGAAGGGTCAATTGTTTTCCCCTTCGCCCTCTTTGTTGTTGTTGTTGTTGTCCTTGTCTTCTTCTTCTTCTTCTTCCTGTTCTTCTTCTTCTTCTTCATCAAAGTCACGCGTAATCAATTTTCCTTCCACGATCCTAGCATAGGGATCGATGCCTTCAGTCTTGATAGGCATTTCAGGGTTAAGGAACAAGATTTGTTCTTTGGCTTTGCTAAAGCCAGTTTCAAGTTGAGACAGGATTGAGGTTTTCAGAGAGGCCGCTTCGGTAGAGAGATCATCAGCAGCCTTCTTCAAAGTTTGGTTTTCTGAGGCAATACAGTCAGCCTCTTCCTTCAATTTCTGGAGTTCATCTTCCTTCGCCTTCAATAAGGCTTGATTCTCTTCTTGTGTTTTCTTGGACTTCTCAAGTTCCAAAGCCAGATCAGCGGCTTTCTTTTCATTGGCTTTGTTGGATTTTTCCAGTAATTTCACGGCGGATTTCAGCTTTGAATTCTCTTTTTCCTTGTCTTCGAGCTTCTTGGCAGTAGAAAGCCCGTCAAAGCCATTGGACTCAAGCTCTATCATTTTGGAAATCGCTGCGATTTCCAAACTCTTTGTCATAACAGCTTGACAAGCTTCTTGCAACCCAACTTTCTTTACCTTTTCCCTGTCAGCCTCAAACACAAGATTCGTGTCCACCGGGGCGTTGAAATTAACTCTGGAATCCCACAAAGAGGTGATGTCTTCTGAGGTCATGTCTTCAAACTCCTTGAACTCATATTTCCACGAAGGGGGAGGGGCACTGGAAGATTCAAACTGCTTGGGGCTTTTCCCCGTGAAGTTTTCCATGGAAGTTTGGATTGTAAGCTTTTCAGTGGGTTTTTCGGAATTTTGGTTCCGTTTTCTTCTTTTTTGGGCTGGGTTCTTCTCAGTTTCTGAATGGCTTCCTTCAGGTTCGGTGAGAGTCTTGGGGCAGGGGTTTGCTTTTTCTTCAACGCCTGTTGTTCCCGGCGGAAACGGAGAATGTCATCCTCAGAAAGGCGAGACATTTTTGCTGAAATTCAAAAATAATAGTTAAGATTTATACAAGAATTGGGCGAGTCAAGTTTCAAAGAAAAAATCTTACCAACGAATTGGGCTAAGTTTCTTTGTTTGAATGCTTCGTAAAAGTCATGCAAGTTCAAGTGAATTGTTGACAAGAAGTCCACTTCAAATTTTTCCTCAATGGTTAATGAGGATTCGGGAATAGCATGGATAAGTTGGGGTTGGTCGGTCCAATAAAAGGGGAATCGGGGGGTTCCATCATCAAAGTAGAAAACATCCCTACTTTGTTCTGACTCTTTTAATTTGAAAAACTTAGATTTCCAATGTTTAAAATTACTCCTAAAGAGAGTGAATACCCCGCGCCCCCTGGCAGAGGATAGGGAAATATATTCGCCCTTCACCTTCATGCCGGAAGTTTCGAAAAAGGAGAAAAACTTTTTGCAGGTTGGTATTATGCCTAGGCAGATGCATAATAATTCAAAGGCTCGAAGGTAAGCCCAACCGTTAGCAGAAAGTTGGGTAGGGGCGATGTTCATTAAGGTTAAGCTGGAGCAGGTAAAGTCAGGAAGGGGGAGTTTGTATTCAAGGTCTTGGAACATAGTTTTAAAGAAGTAAGTGTGATTTTTACCATTAGGGTCAGGTTTACCGAAACAGCAGGGTTCATCAGGGGCGCAGGCGACTATGTCTAAATGTGTGTCATTACCATCAGCCCTAAAATTATATTGGGTTATCAAATCCATCACTTTGGGGATAGTGCGGAAGTCGCTGTATCTGGTAGCAATTGATCGTGAGATCCATAAGGAGTCAGCGACTGGAGGTTATTTACGTTTCTTAGGTGATTTACGAGGATTTTTCGCAACCATTTTTGAGAGCAAGGTTTCCTGAAAATCAAGAGGAAATGGGGTTTGTCAGGTAGGAGTTGTATGTGAGTAAGTGATGAAGTGGGTTAGGCAATCAAGTTCTAAGTTTTGGGGAAAATTATCTATCTCCAGAAAGTGATGGGGTGATTTTAAGTTTAACAGGGGAAGGGCTTAAGAGAAATGGGAATAGACAGGGTATGAAAAATAGAGAAAAATAGAAAAGATGAATAAAAGTTGAGGGGAAAAAGAGATTACCAGGAAGGGAGATGACAAGATCTGGAAGGAGATGGGAAGTGTTTCTGGTGAAATTCCCAGAAATTCTTCAAGTACTTGAGGTAAGGCAGCGACTGTTCTTTGGAATTCTAGAGAAAATTACTAGGGAGTAAGAAGAGGGGAGAATGGTAAGAAAAAGGTTTTCAGGGTCAAGTTTTATAGTATGGTGAAGAGCAGGCGCGTCGATTCACCCTTTAGTAGAGGTGGTAATTCCCGAGACGTGTCTCTTAATGGTCCATCAATTTTTACTTGCGAAACGTCTTTCGAAAATGAATGGGTGTGTAGAGTTTAAGTTAAATAATTATTACTTTTGTACCGTTTGATAAAGAAATGTCAGTGGGAATTAAATGCTGAGTGGATGTGGGTTTTGGGGAACTGTCAGGCGCCGTTTCATCATGAGGTGTAGTTGATAGTTTCAAGTTTCAAAATGTTTGCATATCTTGTTTGTAATTCTGACAGGAATATGATAGTGAAGTGACGGGAAAAGATCTTAGTCAGAGTCTTGAAAAAGAGGGCAGGTGAAGTAACTGCAATAATCGACAAGGGCGAAGTTCCTTTTGCTCATTGAAAAAGGCGAGGCTTCCTTTGCTTGTTACAAGGGCGAAGTTTATGTTGTTTATTATGTATCATCTTTTGCTTGTAACAGTTACCTAAGTTTAGTGTTATTAACTTTATGTGTTAAGGGGCATTGAGTATTGTATTGTGGGCTTACTTAAAAGACACGATGCATCTTAAAAGGGCTTTTAAGATTAGGTGTCTTGTGGGCTTGTGTACTGTTATTGGGCTAACGACCTTTTGTAATCTCGTGGGCTTACCGAGTTTGTACTATTGGGCCAGGCGACCCATGACCCAAACGGGTCAGAACCTCATAATATATAAAGAGGACACCGCCCAAGCGGTGGGGGATCCAACATTTTTTTTGCTCATTTGCTATTTTATCATTCTCTACTTTTGTTGCCTAATTGCTTAGCCCTAACCGGAGATTTAGACCGGAACAACCATAAATCGACATCAAAAAGGAGGAATGGTGATGACAACTCATGTACCAACTATAGATCAGCTAACATTAAATGAGAAGTATGATACAGTGGTAGGAAAATAGAACTAAATGGATCCAATCAATGTACATTGTCCATGAACAAGACACTGTAATACAACACCTAACTCACCACTAAAAACATATCTACCAATTAAGATGAGTCTAAAAATGACAAAATTTGGTTCTTCCTATAGCTTCTAGACTTCGTGAGGTGTTCAGCTATGGGATTTGATTCCCTTTAGATATGATTGATACCTATGCAATCTACCTCCACACACAAAGCATCTATTAGATTAAGATCTTGAATCAATTTCCAAGGTCTGTTTACCTGGTTGGAAGTCCACCCAACTGCGAGTGATGAGTCACTCTCTCTATCAGTATATGACGCAAATGGTGTTTAAGGGTGTCCAACAATTTATGACCAGATCGAAAACCGAGCAAACCGCATGTTTTTACAGATAATGGGTCGGGGCGGGTCGGTTACGGGTTTCAATGGGTGAAAGAAATGGTTTCAGATGGGTTTGGGCGGTCGGATTTGGTCTGGGCTCCAGCCCGACCGAACCGACCGAAGCAAATTTAACTTAATCAGTCTGCATCACGCACGCGTCCTTAGCAATCTTTTTGCTGTTGAGATGACACGCTATTAATCTATTATAGGGGCAGAAGCTAGTGAGCCTCACTTTCTCTCACCCATTCAATCACGCACGCGTCCCTAGCAATCCCATTAATTAATTCATTAACCTTTCGTCTGCAATTTTTCAAATTTTGTCCTAGTCTTCATTTTTTTCTTTGACCTCACGCTTCCCTAGTTTCCTTCACGTGACCCTATAGCCTTTACCCCCACTCCATATCAATCTATCTATCAAAGAGAAACAAAAGTTGAAGACACAAAGATATGAAGGCTAATTAAGCACTCCCCTCACAAATCAAAGTCTCTTCTCACAAATCAGAAATTAAAATAGTGATAGTTGTGACCATAGAGAAGTAGGTTGCAGAAAAATCCTTCCAAGATCTCTCCATGCGTACAAGCTCCCTGATGAAGCCTTCTTACTCTTCAACGGTTCAACCCCATCCATCGTTTGTGTTAAACCTGCTGCTACAAGTGTAACACCTCGATTTCCGGGTGTCACTTTAGTAACCAAAAATAAACTCTACGCGGAAAAACAGGTAATTTTTTTCGATTGATTCCTTTTAAATAAAACGATAAAGAAATAAAGACATAACCCAACACTAACTAACCAATGTACATCCAAATATAAACATGTACAGCCTCAGCTGCACTCCCACGTCACGCGCATTCGCAGTGACTCCAAAGTAGTGTGCCCGCAGGCAAATATATACAGATCCAGAAGTGTGAGTGAGAAAGTTATAATTACAATCCACTAGGAGAAAGTCGGCCTCAAAATGGCCTAAGCAAAGACCCCTATGGTCCGACTGACTCACTGTGATCCCTCAGTGAGAGAACCACACGAAAAGTCATGCGTCGGAAACCTACCCTGTCCCAAAAGCAAAACGAATCAGAGCTCTACACAAAATATGACGCCTGCCTAAACCTACCCTCCCGGTACCGAGTCCACAGCGAACTGAAGTCGGCAAGTTGAAGCTCAGCTCCATGCGTCGTAGAACTCCCTTCGTCAGACGTCCACGCTCGTCAGTCCGGTCCTCCATGACCTTTCCCCGGTACGTCGCCCGATGACCCACAAGATAGATCACCCAAGCGGTGGGGCATGTGTTGAAAGGTTTTTACCACAACTACTTTCAAATCTCTTTCAAGATTCAATTGTAGTATAGTAAAGGGTTTTTATCGTCCTCAGGGAATTGGAAATACAACGCCGTTCTTTAGTGAAAATACTTAAGCAATAAGTACAAGGAGTGTTTCAGTTGATTGTTTTGAGATTCGTTTGCAAACATAAAAGAAAAGCTGTAATGAAATGAGTTGTGAACAAGTTGAGAAAACAGTTGGAATTGGATTTCGCCGATTAACTTTTCAGTATCCTTATGATTTCACATATAAATTACTTCTTATGTTGGATTTCATCATATCATTTCTTATCCTTTTCACAGTTCCCTCATAAAAAGGATTATCACCTCACTTTCAAATAATCAATTCCTTGAATAAATTAGAAAATAAGTTGCTTTAAGCTTAGATATTTCTTGACTAATGAATTCCAATTTCATTCCTAAAACTGAAACTCACTAGATGATCTTATCTATTTCAGAATCAAAGGAATAGTTTCCACCATTCAATCAACTCCAAAATCAAGCTTTAGTTGATCAATCTAAAACTAGCATGAAGAACAAGACAAGATCATTGAAATCAACACATAGGAATATAAATTTATATATGAGAATCAAGTTGGATACATTCAAGATAAAAGACTACATCCAATCCCAACACAAGAAGTTTAGCTATCCATTTTCATGGAAGCTTAAAGCTTACAAGAGAATAGAGAAGATGGAGAAGATCCGTGCCGTCGTCGGCGTGTCCCCAGCTCAACGGAGGGTGCGAAAGCTCTCAATCTCCCTTTTCTTACTTTCTTCCTTTGTGGGTTTGCTCTTTTTTCAAGTTCTGGTTCTCCCTCATAAAAAATCCTGTGTTGTGATTTTTTTTGGCCCTTTTATATTAAATCCGTGTACAGGGTGCTGAGCATGTTTTCTGGGCGCTCAGCACCCTGATTCCTTCACTGATGGGTTTTGCCACCGCCCTAATCATGCTGAGCGCACTTTTCATGTGTTGAGCGCATTTTGCACAGATTACCCTATCTGTTGAAAAGGTGCTGAGCGCCTTTAAAGTGTGCTGGGCGCCCTTTTGACAGAACTTCCATTTTCCTCTTCTGTGGCAATGGTGCTGAGCACTCTTCAAGGGTGCTGAGCGCCTTTTTGACAGAAGCCTTCAAAACTATCCACTTCTCTATCAACTCTTGTATTTCTTCCTAATCACCTTCCTACACTAACAATTGAGATTGGAATCATATATAAAACATCTTCTAAATCAAAACTCTCATTTCTATAAATTCTAATCAAAATGGGGTCAATTTACTAGAGATTTTTCATTGATATAACAGATAAGTGCCCTTAGCTAAGCAGAAAAAATGGTAAATTTGGCACTTATCAGCATGTCAGTCAACCAGCTCAAACCTGATCCCCCCGAGGGAGAGACCATCGAAACCCAATCCACCGTCGACGTCTGGCAGCAGGCCGACCGCCCAAACACAAACATGAAACCAAAGCCAAGGCGCTAGGGTCAACTCACGGAAATAAGTAGATATACACTCAACATGTGATATGGGGTATAGATATATATGTTGTTATATAAACATATAGATAATCCTAGCATGTTATGGCTCTAACAATGCTTCAATAAATCAATCAGCACACAATCCCAGTCAGAATGAATGTATGCGTGAAATGCAATCAATATGATCCGGATTGTGACGCGTTCCCGTTCGCCACAAGTGAAGCATTCCCGTTCTTCACTATGGATGAACCATTCCCGTTATTCATCCTTGGTGAACCATTCCCGTTATTCACCGTATGATGAACCATTTCCGTTATTCATCATTAATGCATTGGTGAACCATTCCCGTTATTCACCATGAGATGCACAGGTGAACCATTCCCGTTATTCACCCGATTGATGCAATATGGTTAGCCAAACATCGAATCGTCCTCACCACACAAGTGTTTATCTCAAACCCAATCTCAAAACAAACCCAAGAGTTAGTGTCGGTCAATACAACACAACTTGGAGTTAGTGTCGGTCAATACAACGCAACTCCAACAACAAAACCCACAAACAAAGCCCAGAGTCAGTGTCGGTCAATACAACACGACTCGGAGTTAGTGTCGGTCAATACAACACAACTCCAACAACAAAAGAACCCAAGGGTTTAGTGTCGGTCAATACAACACAACTCCAACAACAAGAGTACTTAAAAGTACTCGGTGACTTTCAATCATCACCGTAGCTCACCTCAATGGCTTTCCCCAATTCCAAAACCCACAACAAAAGTCGACTTTTCCCCGTCTTTCGTAAATATTTTCCCCTTCAGTTTTCCTATGCTTAAACGTTAATAAAAATTGTTTCAATTCGAATTAGTCAAGTTATGAGTTTATTTCTCAAAGTCTAAGTTTCCCAAGTCTTTAGTTTTCGAAATCTATTTCATTCTAATTTTCCAAAAACCCTCCAAAAGAAGTTTCCCGGGGAAAGTCTAAGTATTCCAACGAATACCAACAAATGGCTAAGTCTCAAACCCCCCGTTTGAACTTGCCTAGGGTTGTTCATCCAACCCGAAATATCAAATATCACCAGTTCAGAGGTTCCCCACTCCGAAATCGCGTCAACACGCACAATCCAACAATATCACAATATCACAAGTTATGGAAAAACATCATAACATTAACTCATCATCATAATCAACATCAGATAAAGCATAAGTCGAATTTATCGACGCCTATCATGCAATCATAACTAATAGGTAAGTTGCCCTAACCTCGAGCTGCTCCAGCCTCGTGATCTAAATCTCCTTCACACAAATGCTCTGCAAAACCCGAAGTTCCTTAAACTGAACCTCGGAGAAAAACAAAGCAGAATCCAAACAAAATCGATTAGTTCGATCATCATACAACTCATAAACGATAGATGAAGCATTAAAGCTTCAGAATACAACAATCGAATACGAAAAAAAAAGTTTTCGAAAACGAAAACTCCCCCCCCCCCTCACAACATAGCTCTCGGCCAAAAAGGAAAAAGAGCTCCGGCTCTTTTTCTTCGATCAAATCTGTTTACAAGGTAGTTTTAGGGTAAAACTAAGGCAAAGAAACTGTCGAAACAATTTTCGGACAATCGGATCGAAATACGGCTGTTCAGGGGCGTTTTGGTCCAAAATAAAAGCTCAAAACCTCAAAGTTATCAGTTCGGAAAACAAATTAGACAGCAATGATCCTAATGACATTCGTAACAACAAATCTTAAAGGCACGAAGTCAGATTACGACTTTTCGACAATAAAATTTCGAAATGTGCGCAAAAAGGGTTTTGAATCAGTTTTTCAGATCTTTGACAACTCGATCACAATCAGCGATTACTGACGGAGGTTTTAGACTCTTGGGCACGTAAGGAAGATAACCCAAGCGAGAAATCAGGAAAAACGGACAGTTTTACAAAAAACTCAAAACTGTGAGCACAGAAACGACTACAGAAACGCAGTAGAAACGATGATCAGAGGTAAGAATCAAGCTAGTTACCTCGATACCTTGAAGTAGGAACGAACTGCACGAAGATCGGTCGAGTTTTGGCGAAAATCTCTTCTCCCTCTCTCCCCTTCAAACTCGCGGCCTCCTTGGTTGCAAATGAGGAGATATTTTGCTTTTTAGACTATTTATAGGCAGGTGAAATCGCGGGAAAATGAAAATTTCGCGATTCCGATTTTTGCAGCATGTTCACCGATGAATTCTAGGAGAGATTCTGGCGTCAGAATTCCAGAACTCAAAACAAATCTCAGACATTTGAGAAAAACGATATCTAAAATCCCAAAAGCGGTGTAAGTTAATCTGTCCCGAAAAACTACTTTTTGCCGTGATCGTCAAACGACAAAACTTTGTTCTGAAGAAAGATTGGAAATGTCGAAACAAATCTGGCAACGCGGACGGAAACTTCGTTAGAAGTCCCGGAAAGAAAAAGTCTTCATCCAGCGCTTGAATTTAGGGTTTCGAAGCAAAGAAATAAGCATCGTCGGACTTCCGAACAGTGAAACCTATCGTGCGTACAGTCCAGTGTTCCGAAATGAAACGCTGGTCGAAGGAAAAATAAAGAGAACCTTTAAATTTCCCAAGGATTAGAAATCTCACTTAAAACGTTGCTCTAAAGCGAAATTAGCCTATTCTGGACACGCTCGCCATAAGGCAAGTGTGCAGACGACTCGTACTAACTCCGAAAACGACTACGCCACATTCCTCAAGCAATTCCTGATCTTTCTTCTTCATTAATCTTTCTCAAACATCAAACTCCTGTCACGCTCACACTGAGTCTACGCGTGAGTCGGAAACTAACTTGTTCTGTAAATTCAGGTCTTACAACAAGACTCCTCAAACATGGAAGCACACCGCCATCATCAGAGTGCAAGCTTCCAAGCTCTTTCACATTCTCAACCACAACCAATTGAAACCCATCATGCATGCACCCTCACTCCCTTTCTGCCTTGATCCGGAAACATTCTTTTTTTTTGGCTGTAACGCGCCGATTTCTCGAGTGTCACACAGTAACTAAAACACGTAGATTTTCATAAAGAATTTTCGTCGTTTAATTAATCAATCCTCATTAGTGACAAATATTCTTTTTAATCGAAACCTCTTAACTTCGAACCACAATGTAAAAATACCAATAATCGAACGACTGAATAAAACAAATAACCAATATGTACAAAATCAAACATTGTAATTAAAGCATAGTACGGTGGCCACACCCATGTGTGAAAAACCACATTTTAAAATCCTTAACCGGTTGAGAATCGAAATAAAAGTATTTTAAACATAATGTAAAAGTTCAACAAAAGAAAGTAAATAAGCTCGACATCTCTTCCCGGAAACCCAAATGTAACACTCCCGACTAGTCTTCCTCATCGCTTGAGATCTCCACGACCTCGGCTTTCAACGGAACCTCACTCCTGCGACGCTCCTTCACTGGCGACTCAGGCACAACAGGTTCCTCCTGTGCAAAGTCATATAGACCAAAGATGCAGCAGGCATCGTGGTCTTCCCACATGTTCGGCACCTCAGGAATTGGGTCGTCTTCCGCCTTGTCGTCGTCAAGTCTTGGCTCCTACACTGGCTCTTGGTATCAACTCATAAAAAGAGGTTTATCAACGCAATTATTTTTATCTCACATTTGAAATATGGAAAAAGAATTTTGTTTACAAGATTTAAGAACACAATTGTTTTACTATCACATTTAAAATGAGATAAATAATATAATAAAAATAAATAAAACATAAAAAATTGACTCAAATTAAAAAAAATGAAAATTTCAATTTTTCTATCTAAAATTAATCCATAAAACTAACCTGAAATTAAAGAGAAATAAAATAATTTTTTTAATTAAAAATAACTCTAACCCGACGGGTTGGTTCGCTTGACCCACGGGTTGGCTCGTCTAACCCGCGGGTTAAACGAACCGGGTTGCACTAACCCAAGTTCTTTTCGAGCTAGAATTTAACCAACCCAACCCGGCTCATTTAGCCAACCCGTCGAGCTGGCCCGCGGGTTGGAACCCATATTGAAAGCTCTAGTTATTAGGGTTTCAAACCCTAATTTCCCTCCTTCCTCAAGCCCATGACACTCCAAGCCCAATTAGGATCTTCTCCCATTAATCCTAAGCCCACAACCTCTTCCTCTAGTCAAATAATTAATAAAAAAATAATTAATCACTTAATCAAAGAGTTAACACAAAATAAAAATTCCCTTTTATTTAGCAAAACCGCAAGGACTGTACAGCCAGACCTTTCGTCACTAAAACATGAATATCTCGGGCTACAGAGGTCGGAATGACCTGAAACCAACGAGAGAATTTAGCTAACTCAGAGATCTACAACTCTCATGAAGGAAGCTTCTCCAGATAAGGTCGTTAAGACCTCTCAAAGATTTCACACAAGATCACGAACAGATTAGCAATTAAATCAACCTTCACTAGAAACTTCACTTTTCTTCAATAAATCACTTAAGCAATAAATAAGCAAGGTTAGGGTCTTACATTGGCTGCCAAGGTGTCTCTTTTACTTCTATTGGGCTTGATCTCTCATCACTCTTCATCCAAACTTCCTCTCTCATGAGGTCGCACCGTGGTGAACTTGTGGCAGATCCCAACGGTGAAGATGGCTACGGAGGGAATACATGCAGCTGCATGTGGGCTCTTCAACCATGGTTCTACATTTTGTATTTATCAGCAACTATTTTTCTATTGTTTATATTTATTGCAAGATGAAATTATAATGAAAAATTTAGATCTTCTTTCTTCTCTTTTCTCTGTAACCGTTTATACCCGCCTGATATACCCGTAATCCGCTTTAACCGAAATCCGACCAAACCGAGCTTTTGAACGGACGGTAGCGGTCCAGGTTCTGTGCTATTTCTCACCCGACAAAACCAAGTTTTTTGGCCCGAATCCGACCGCTGGACAGCCGTTGATGAAAAAATATCAGCGCTTAAAGAATTGCTTTGACTTCCGCTTCATAGGCCCAAAAGTGGTAAGAGTTAGAGACATAAGGGTTGAAGGGGAATAAAGAGTTAGCAAAAATTATTAGTTTTTACATGAATTATTTTTTATGTAAAATTTTTTTTCTCGTGGAAGTTTTTTATAGGATGTGTGTATACATATACATGTATTAATTAGTCCAATTACATAGTTTGTACAGTATATTACATACAACCGTATTTCTAAAAAACGTTTTATACAAACATATAATCAGCTTTATTTTTTGATTTTCCACACATGAAAATTTTAATTATTTTGACTTTTTCGAAAATTAATGACTTTGTAATTAGGTAAATAAAACTTACTTGGATTAATTATTTTAGAATCATTAATCACCTTAATTATTGCTTTAAAATGGAAAATTATTAATTATAAATAAAGTTAATAACGTAATTTTGGCTCAGAATTAATTAGATGACTATTTAAATTTTTGGTCTAGTATTGATGTGTAATAAAATAATTTTAATTCAATTGAATTAAATTTATGTTAAATAAGGAAAACAACGTTTTCTGTTTTTTAAATAGTATTTAGTATTAAATGTTATATTATGATTTTTTAAAATATGTCAACGAATTAAATGTTTAAAATTGTCAATGATACAAAATTATATTAAATGATGGTAATCAACGGCTATAATTAAACTGTTTAGAATTAATCAATGAAATTCGAAAAAGAATTTCCTTAAACAAATTGTCATTGCATTAAAATGTAAAAAATTATTTTTTTTCGAAAGATGAAAGAATATTATTAAAAATAAACCTGAGCAAAAACAAACTCAAGGCAAGTAGCAAATACAACCAGAGGTAACCCAAGGCTAAAAGAACCCACCACCAACCCGCAGAATGGCATGAAGAAATATCCCAAGAAAGAGCCTCATTAAAACCTTACTTAGAAAAACCCATTGGGATAAAAACCAAGCAAGGAAAAAGAGTACCACAATCTTGAGATAGCCAAATCTGCTCCTAAAACAAAGAATAGAAGTCTAAAATTATTTCAGCTCAAACATCAATTTTCGAGCAACAGACATCAGCCAACAGCAACCAGCATCAATTAACAGCACAATTAGCGACAGCAGCAACAGCGCACCAGCAGCAACCGCGTGATAGCAGCAACAGCATCAGATTTTGTCGGTCCAACAATAACAGCAAAATCCAGCAACAGCAACAACAACACAACAGCAACAACAGCATCAGATTTTTCAGCCAAATAACAACAGCAACAGAAACAGATTTCACGACAGCAACAGAAGTGAATTAACAGCAACAGCAAAAACCACGAACAGCAAACAGCATCCTGATTATTCCAACAGTAACAGCTTCAGCAAAAAACCAGCAACAGCAACCAGCATCAATTCACAGCACAATGAATGACAGCAGCAACAACAGCGTGACAGCAACAACAAACACAGCCATGATGTTTTCAGCAGCAACAAGTGCAGGAAAATTCAACCAATGAATCAGCAAGTCATATTGGTATTTTCCAAGCCCCATCAAGCAAAACATAAGCCATCCATTATCCTCATCAGAGACCAGCCATCTATCCAAGCGACTCCATAAGCCATCATTTCGACTTGAGAACCAAGTATACTCTCCATTCAGCAGAGGTAAATCTGTTCAGTTACTATCCTGCACAAACTGTTCAAAAGTAGCATCTCCCGCATCTAAAGCTCCGCTTGAGGACCGTTCTGCAGCCAACAACACTGCATTAAAATCACCGCCAATGAGAACCATGCCAACATGACCCAAGACGTGGTTCTTTAGTGCCTCGAAAAATTGTCTACGCTCTTCCAAAGTATGAGGCCCATAAACATTCCCCACCAACACTGTATGTTCGTAGTTCGGAACCTTTACTGTCAGTAAAATAAAATTATTGTCTGTCACCACAGACAGTACTTGAAATTTGGCCTCCTTCCACAAGCACAAGAGTCCCCCTGCAGAACCAAGTGAATGAACCTCCACATGACGCATCTGCATGCCTTCCGCCCATGATGCTATAGTTCGCTGTTTTTGTTCATTTAATTTTGTTTCCTGAAGTAAAAGTAATTCTGGGTTCAGCTGTTGAATTGATTTTTTCACAATCTCTCTCTTCGTTGTTCCTCCTAGCCCACGTACATTCCATGTGAGCCAAGGTCCCGACATATCAATTGAGGTGAGGATGGTTTGCACGGATTTGAGCTTCCAAACTTCTCAACATCAGTGCTTCCGAACCACGGGGTTTTAACCCAAGTTGTTGTCCAAGCAACCAAGCACGTTGCGCGCGAGTAGTCACTCCATCTTCTCCTGTTACTGGCTCTAAGAAGTCTTCCGGAAATTCAATTGGCTTGTTTTTGCTGCCTTTCGGCCGCCCCCGCTGAGAGCTTTTCTTGGATGAGTTTGTGTTTGGGGAATTATATGGTGTTGGAGTTGAAAGATCAGAAGACTCAATATGAAAGCTGTTCAGAGGCGTCTGTTGCTCTTGTTGTAAACATGGTTGAGGTAGGGAAACTATGGCAGGCTTGTTTTGTCTCACAATTTGATGAGGAGAAACCCGTACGTAAGTTTCTTGAGAGGCTTGTGCATTAACGTGAAAAGCAGGTGAGGAATACTTAGCCAGGTAAGCTGCAAACCACAAAAAATCATTATTTTTCTGAATAACCTGTGGCAAACACGGCTTAAGCAAGGATTGAACTTGAAGTGGGTCCCAGCTATATTTTTGAGGCATATCCTGTGTATTGAAAGAGTATCCTGTAACAGAAAACTGATTATTTGAAAATAAATCAGGATATTTTAAAAGAAAAGGGAAGATTTGTTTTTGATTTATCTTTATATCATCAGTTTTTTTATTCCTCTTCCAAGCCTCAATTTCCTCCACCGTATAACCTGAATCTTCAAGAACTTGTAACTGTTCCCTAAATTCCTCTTCTGAATTGATGGTTCCATTGATGGCGTTTGAATTTGAATTTTTTTGGTGATCTCCCATCTGAGTTTGTTCCAGCCGATCATGGGCAACCACCACCTCCGGCAAAACGTGCGCCGCTTCCCCTGGTTGTGTTTCACGGTTTGTATCCAAAAAACTCCACCCTGGAACGTTCTGTGAATCTGAAGCAGACTTGTGGTCTATCACCCCCTGCATGCTTTGTAAGCCTTCCATGATTTCATTCCGGAAAACTTCATCCTCTTCCCCTGATTCTATGTCGACAGCATCATCATTAAGATTGTCAAAAATACCTTCGTCCCCAGCGATGATATCATCATTGTTCTCCGAATCGTCTCCGAAATCTGTTGCATCATCAGAGTTATATATCTTCACCGGCGTTGAAGGCATTGATTCCATCGTTCCATAATCGTAAGCTTTGTCCTCTTTTTCAACCAGAATCACGCAGGACGTACCCTCCATATCTACTGACATAGTATAGCACTGGAGAAGCGGATGATGCATACGAACAAGTATGCGAGCAAAATCAGCCCGATAGTGTTGATTTGTTGCAACATCTTGTTTCACAAATGTTCCTAATCTATTCCCAACAATTGTGAAAAAAGAGTCTGACCATAATCCCATTGGTACCTGCCATAGCCGAATCCACACCAAATGAGCGACTCCAAAGGTAAGCGACGTGCACGGTTTCAACTCTGATAGCTTCTGCTCCAGGAAAACCCTGCATTCGGCTAAGGTATCATCAAGCTCTTCTTTGCTTTCAAATTCCAGCAGAACCTCATCTGCCCCAAGAGGAATGAATCGAAAATTGTACATACCAATCCGAGCAAGCTCATCCTGTAGAACATCAATTGGCTTGGCTTCGAGAGTGCGTGCTCGAGCACATCGTTGATACCACGTATGATTCAAATTAGAACCTGAAAAACTCAAGTGTCCAACACCTGGCTGTCTTTCATTCTCACTTTTCTGCACAGAAGATTTTTTCTTTGGTCTGTTCACAATTTGTTCCGGGACAGTAGGAATCAGTTGAGCCTTTGGTCGCCAAATTTGTCCACGATCCTGCTTTGGAGCAAAGTTCTTCGCTGGACTTCCCCTCTTCACCCTTGTATTGGGTTGTTTGATGTGAGCATGTTTAACAACAAGGTAATTGCCCTCCAACCGCAATCCATTGAACATTTGAATTGCCTGCCACGCCTCCTCATCATTCTGAAATCGGACAAAACCATAACGAAAACATCGCTGGAATTTCTTCTTGAATTGAACAAAAACATCTTTCACTCTCCCTGCCTGTTCAAAAATTGATTTCAGTTTTAACATGGTAATTCTATCACTCAGTCCATCAACATAAACTGAAAACAACATTTTCTGGGTTTTCCAGTTCTGACGATCGCGTGATGCCCCCTGGCGAGCCTTTGGGATATCCTGTGATCTCCTCTGTTGCTTTCGATCCCACCCTGACCTTGACCTCCACTCACGATTTGAGTATGAAGACTGCCGCCTCCATCGTGGTGATCTGGGTGAGCGGTGGGACGTTGGGTGCGTATTCCTCCAGGCACCTGTGTTGCGACGGTGATTAACGGATTTCTGCTCCAGTCGCTGCCATTGAGGAAACGATCCCAAAGATGGCCTTTGCCCAGCCCCCCTCCGCGGCTGCCATTGCCTAGGCCGGAGCCACCGTGGCTGTTGCACCCAACCGGAGTGACTCTCTCCTCTCCCCCTCTGCATGATTTAATGATAGAATCAATTACTTTTTAAAAATGTAAAATATTATTTCAAATGAGTTTTAAAAAAAACGGATATACCATTTATTTAATATAGCATTTAATGTCTTTTATGAGTGTAAATATAAATTAATATAATTAAGTGGTCTATTTAAGGAATTTGAAGGAAATAAATAATTAATTGCAGAACCTTGAATACTATTAAAATAAACCTTGAACCGTTCATGTAGGCTACCTATATATTATATTGGTGAATGTGACGACCAAACTCACACCCTACCTAACTATAAAATAAGAATATCTTCAGAGAAAAACACTTTTATTGATGAACTTTGAAGAAGTACAAGACCTTTGGGTCAGAATTCATC
Organism: Lotus japonicus; assembly: GCF_012489685.1. Taxonomy (NCBI): domain Eukaryota; kingdom Viridiplantae; phylum Streptophyta; class Magnoliopsida; order Fabales; family Fabaceae; genus Lotus; species Lotus japonicus. The sequence goes on from NC_080046.1 coordinate 6,735,659, forward strand.
GATGTCCAATTGATAGTCTGAGAACGTCTCCAGGAAAGTTAGCCGCGCTAAGCGTCATTAAAAGCAATTCCTTTCCTTAGACAAGACGTCCCAAAGTCTCGCATGAACTCCTCTGAATCTTCCCCGACTACTTTGACTGCCTTGTTTACAACCAAAACCACAGCTTTCACACTTATTTTACAGTCTGATAGAGCGCGAGTCCAGTCGTACACGTTTTCCTCCATCAGCTGGTCTTTATTCTACTCGAACACTCCCGTATATTTACAACTATTTACAGCTCGCCCTGCCTTGACCACTTTTCACTCGAGATCTTTCTCCTCGAACTCCGTCCCTAAGTTGTTCAATTAGAACAACCAACCAAAACAAGAAAACCAGAGAACAAGAGGGGTGAGAAGCAATCCAACACACTCAAACAGGAGAAACAGTGTAAAATAAATAAGCAAGTAAATCCAGTAAAAAGTAATAGCGCATCCAACAAAATCATCCAAGATTTCAACACACTCTAGACGAGGATGTTGATCACAACCAAATCCAATCATTAAAAATCCACCACACTATGATGAGGATGTGGGCCCAACATTCTCCAGGAAAGTCACCGAGAAGCCGCTCGGCAAGATGATCCTATGGGAGCCTGCAGTGTGATTAGGTTCCGGATGGGACAAACCTCAACTACTCCTGTTGATAGGTCCCACCTAACCACACCCCAAGGACCGCAACCCTTACGGTATCCCCTAGATCTCACAGCGTTACCCAATGGCACAGCCTGGCCTCGACTGTCCAGTTGGGGCCACTGAACTTTCCTGCTCATAGAGTACCTGCAAGCCAATAGAAATCTCCTGGAAATATTCTGAGAATTGATCAAATAACATTTTCTTTAAAAATCAGGATGCCTCGTAAAAAAAATGTTTAAGAAAAGATTTGGAGGCTCCTTCTTCGAATCAATTCCCAGGAATAAATCCCGTTTGGAAAAATCATTTTTGAAAACAAATAGGACCCAAGGGAGGTCCAACACCTATTTATTCACACTATACTCCCTCATGAGTTGAGCATTCTCCCCCCCCTTACCTTTCTTCGAAAAATCCTTCGATCGATTATCTGCAATAATAATGTCGTACATCACTTTAGTCACTTCTCACCTTAAGGTTATAAAATTCCATGTTATTCTTTAATATCCGGTTTTTTTTTAAATAATTAGGCGGCAAGGTCGTCCATCGTTATATAGCTTTAAAATCAGGCGGCTTAACCGACCATCATTATATAACTTATAAGGCGGCATAGCCGACCATGCATTTTCGATAGGCGGCAGAGCCGACCATTGGTGGATAAGGCGGCAGAGCCGACCATAATATCCAAGGAATTAATTAATTATTAATTATTTAGCTTAAACTTGAAAAAATTCATAACTTTTGTTCTGGATCTCCAAAATTCATTCCGTTTCTTTCTAAATGTTCATTTTAATCCCATGAATCATAATCGACTCTTACTTTGCATTGAATCATTAAGAATAGTGAGTTATAAGGCCGGGAAGTTGCATACCTTCTCGTCTCTTGAAACCCTATCAAACCAAGTTAATTTTCCGAACCGAATATGTATATGGAACCTATGGAAGACAAGGATTTGAACTATGCAAGAAAATCCAAGTTCTGAGTAGTTTTCCGGTGAACTCGCCGGAGAAGGTGGTGGTTGGTGGCGGAGCTCCGGTGAAAAGTTAGAGTTGAGGGTGGACAATGGTTGGAAAAGGATCCTCTCACTCCCAGGAACTCAATGGTACAAGTGGGTAGCTCAGAAGGTCTCTAAATTGGCCAAAACGACAAGCTCTTTGAAGCTTTCTCCGGTCAACAATGGCAGAATGAAAAATAGACCTCCAAGCTTCACAATTCTTGCATAGATAGCTTCCTTATGAAAGTCTAAGCAGGATAGACACTTGAATCGACAAAATTGATGGAGAAATGAGTGAGAACGAAGAGCTCAAAGTTTCAGAGCTTTATGAGCTCGGTTGGGCTATTGCAGGGACAATTGAGCTCGGTTCTGGGTTGGTTCACACTCTAATGGACTCAAGGAAGCTAATGGAACAAAAATGGAGGGATGAATCGGTCTAGAAAGCAATTTCCAAAGTTTGGCCGTGAGCTACTATTTTGGCCGTTCACCACCGTCTTTGTGGCGGTTGTTGGTGGCTAAGGGTGGTGGTTGAGGCTTCAGGGGGTTGAGAACAAGGTTTAGGCAAAGTAGCAAGGCTTGGGTTGCTCGAATTTGAGCTGAATTGAGCTTGAGCTTGGCTGTGGTATTTATAGACAAAACCAGGGACCTGAATTTGAATTAAAACTATTTCTGATGTCACAGTTAGGTCTCTATAGAATAGGTCGGTTATTAACTTTGGTCCTTCAGAGTTAAATCAGTTTGCAGTTTAGTCCTTCCTGAAATAATTTTTTATTCTCATCCTTATCCTTTGAATTCTCTAGAACTTGATTTCATCCTTATCCTTATCTTGATTTTTATTTTTATTTTATTATACTATAATAATTGCATTAATAATAATACTAATTAAAATACTCCTATTATTTCTAGTTGAGGGAAAAATTTAGGTCGTTACAGTGAATACTATTAATATATTATATTGAAGTTGTGTATATTAATTGAAAATATTATGTTATCAACATTTTCGGATCCCTGTATATTTTAATTTAAACAAACAAAATTTCAAACATTACGTTATTAACTTTATTTATATTTTTTTCATTCACTGGGGGACAACCCAACAAAATTATAGAGAAATCACTGAAGATAATTAATTTGCGTGAGTCTCTCTGGCTGTGACACTTGTCAACCAGAGAGGGGGTGGAATGAAATTGATTCTTGAAATGTTATGTGTATAATTGTTTTGGATAAAATAAACCTTGATAAACCATGTATAAGCTATATTGAGGTTGTGTATATAGACTTAAAATTCTACTGTACTTATAAAAATAAACCCCATTATATTACTGTTGTGTATATTATTATTAAAAAGATTATGAAACAACATTATAGAAATAATCGGAATTGAACAAATTTAATTCCAATAATTTATCATAAATAATCGGTATTATCATGTAATTAATAAATTATTTTAAATGCATTCATAACTATCATTTAATGGGGGGCAAAGATACAAAATTATGAGTCTCTCTGGTCGTGACACTTGTCAGCCAAAGAGGGGGGTGTGATAACATTTATTCTTGTAATGTCATGTGTATAATGTCTTTGGATAATGATTTTCTTTTTAATAGTATATAGATTAGAAAAAAAACCTTAATTTTAGTAAATTGAAAAGATAAAAATGATATGAGCACTGAATTCGAATGATTTGATTGAACAAATATAATAGTTTTTTAACATAAAAAATTAATATTATTTAATTCCCCTGTTCAGGTGGAAATACTTTCAAACTACGCATCCACTCACACTAGGACCGTCGACCGTCAAAGTGAAGAAAGCTTCTTTTCATCCTTGTTCTCTGTTTCGTGGTCAAAGTTCGGAGCTGCGGAAATCTTGCCTCCTGTTCATAGGGAAGATCTTTGTGTGCTGGTATCAACCGAGAAAGAAAATATCGAGCTTGAGAGCTCCCCTATTTGAATGCAAGGATCGATCCTAGGAGCTGGAAACCTTATTTCAGTGAGCTCTTCAGACAATGTTCTACAAGCAGCTAAAGCTGCCGCACTTTTTCCTTCTTCCTTTGCTACCGGGGGTGTGCTCCTAAACCAAGACTAGACTTGCTATTATCAAATAAAAAAGGTCTCTACCCTTACTCTAACAAGTAAGCAAGTAAACTACCTTATCCTTTTATTTAAAGAAAGAAGACTGGTTGCCGACTACCAACTGCCATGAAGGGCCGCGCCTCTTCTGGTAGTTTGACCATGCTTTTTTCCATTCATTTCAGACTTTCAAATATGACACGAAAAAGTATATCTAAAAATCTGTAAGACTTTCTTTCTCTCCTAGATCTTAGTTATGTTAATATAATATAAATAAGATTATTCTCTCCTTCACATTCCTATTGGGATAAGTTTTATCGCTTCGCACCTTTAGAGCCCATACTTTGGACAGAGAGTTATTTCCGACTTTAGCACTCTTTTAGTGTGCCGGGGAAGGAGTAGGAGGTGGAATCATTAGTGAAGATATCCGCGCACAGTAAATCCGATCAATAGGTTGCAATCAGATAAAGGAAAAGTTACATATTTGAGGAAGAATACGAACGGGATTCCACTGCACATTCATAGGCTGTTAGGGAGGGTTGTGCAAGTGAAGAAGGCCTAGGGCATTCATTAAAAGAAGACAGACAGGGGTTGCATGGATGTCTTTAAGGGTAAGCCACTCTATGGCTATTAAGGATGAAGCCTTCTAGCATTAGATATCCACGAGCAGAATAGGATCCCCAACATGGGACAGGTGAGGCTTGGATTTCCGCTAGCTAGGGATTGGGGTCGGAGAAAAAGGCACCCAATGCAATGAAGAAGACTTTGCGAAAAGGACTGCTTTCGATTCTTTCTTGTCTATCGGATTCTGTTGAGAAAAAAGGACAAGCATCCGACCCGATTTCATGCGGGCTGTCCTAACAAGCCAAATATCATATAAAAAGATAGGATGTTTCGAGAAAGTCTTCGTTTTTCGTTTCCTTTGAAAGTTCCTTAAGAGCAAAGAGGCGATTCGTGACCTGGAAGGCTGCTAGCAAGAGGTTCTGCAAGAAAGAAGGAGCTTTTGGACAAATCCGCCGAAAGTCCGTGGCATTGGGCATCACGTTAAAGACCCTTATAAACAAAGGACTGACATATATAATACCCCGCGTGGTAATATCATAAAATAAGGAACACCGGAACTCACAACTCCGCATATTTCTTACGGGATCTGATGCGAGTTTGAACCCTATAGTCGAGCTTTTGGGCTAACGTTCTATTTTTTGAGTGACCGGCCTCGATTGCTCAGACGTGGGAGCAGCCCTCCCGAAGCTTTTCCTGATTTTGGGGCTGGCATGTTTCATTGTCGTGACGAGGAATAAAAAAGTCAAAGTAAAAAAATATATTATAGATTGAAAAATATTAATTAAAATTAAAGATAAATTATATATTTTTTTTGTTAATTTCATTTTTTGAGCTAGTTTATTAAATTAGTGACATGTCATACTTAAAGTTGGAAAAAACCCTTATTTTTAGTAAATGTAAAAGTTAAAAATTAAATGAGAATTTCTTTTACAGAAAAGAAAAAAAAAACTTCATTCAAATAAGAAAGATAAAATGTCTGAACGAATACAAGCACTATTGCAAACCGGAAAATTACTAGACCATACCTCATCCACATGAGAGGTTGAAAATAGAATGAGCATCAAATCTAAATCATTTGATTGAAAAAATATCTTATTTTAGTAAATAAGAAAAAAAACCTTAATTTTAGTAAATAGAAAAGATAAAAATGATACTGAATTCGAATTATTTGATTGAACAAAGATAATAATTTACTTAACATGAAAAATTAATATTATTTAATTATTCTCTTATTTATTTAATTAGACTAAATTAATTAAAAAAGTCAAAGTAAAAAAAGATATTATAGATTGAAATCTTAATTAATATTAAAGATAAATTATATATTTTTTGTTAATTTTATTTTCTGAGCTAGTTTAGGGTTATAGTGACATGTCATACTTAAAGTTGGAAAAAACCCCTTATTTTTAGTAAATATAAAAGATAAAAATAAAATGAGCATTTTGTTTTACAGAAAAGAAAAAACTTCATTCAAATAAGAAAGATAAAATGTCTGAACGAATATAAGCACTATTGCAAACCGGAAAATTACTACACCATACCTCATCCACATGAGAGGTTGAAAATGAAATGAGAATCAAATCTGAATCATTTGATTGAAAAAAATAAAATCAATCATTTGTGCTCGCAATTTCCTCAATCACGGCATACACAATAAATATTGTACGCTATAGTAATAAATAATTCGTTTTAAATTTATATTGTAGTGGTACAAACACACACACACACACATACATATATATATATATATATATATATATATATATATATATATATGTAGATACATTTAAATGTATGTTTAAAAAAAAATAGGGAAGGAATATAGTAATGTTGTTATTAATTGTAAAAATATTAATGTATTAAAAAACAATTAATTAGGTTTATTAAGAACATTTTTTATAAAAAGAAATGAATGTTGTATTTAATCTTGTTACCGTTGACTTAAAATTAAAGTATTCAAAAACCATTAAATAGGTATTTTTAATACGTTTTTTTAAGGAATTGAATATTGCAGTTGATGTTTTTATTAATTGACCTAAAATTAATGCATTTTAAAACCATTAAATACCTGTATTGTAAACTATAAGTATAGAAATTAATGTTTTTATTAATTGGCAAAAACATTTAATATATTAAAAAACCAGTTCATAGGTGTATTGAAAACGTTTCTTTTTATTTTAAAAAAATGAATATAGTAGGTAATGTTTTGACCAGTGACTAAAATTTAATATATTTAAAAACCGTTAAATAGGTGTATGAAAACCCGTTTTCAAAGCAATTAAAAATACCTAAAGAATTTTTTTTTTTTGATAAGCTATACCTAAAGAGTATAAGAGTTAATGGTATAAATAATTAATATTTTTACTGAATATTATTGTGTAATTAATTTCTATTAGTTTATTTCTATTTAATGCATTTTGGAGAGAAATGGTATACCCGTGGGAGAGGTTTCGAAATGAAGACCTTCTTTTTAAAGATTAGCCATTTTATATATATATAATAGAGGCCTACTAATATTTTTTTCTACATCTTGTAACAGTTCTAGCACCCTTCGATTGGACGTGTATTTTTTCCTCCCACCTATATATTCTTTAACCTCAAAAACACTTTCATCATTCTTATACCCACGATAAATATTTTCATTCTTTTATGCTCTTCCATAATCCCAAATTATTTCTTGCTTTTTCCTCCATTTTGTTTTCTGTTTTTGGTTGACATTTTTTATATCGGAAATAGTTCCAGGGTCATTTGCTCGCTCTTCCTCCACTAGGTAAGGGGTTTCACTTCTTTCACTTTTGATTCATCATATTCTCCCTCTATCCCTTACTTTTTATAATCTAAATGAAAATTTTCTTTCATCTTTAATGAAATTATCATCTAAAAGGTATTTTTTTCTTTTTTCTTTGAAACAGTTCTAGAGCAAAATCGTTCATCCATCGTGTAGAAGGTAATGATTTTCATCTTCATGAAAAATTAATTAATTTTAGTACTTGAAAAACATTTAACATTTCATTCACCTTCTTTGTTGCTAAGATATTTCTCATACTCTTTATGTCTAAAACATTTTAATGTTCATCTTTTAACTCTTTAACTTGTTCTTTGTGCGAATGAGCCATCATATTGTTTCTCTTTCATTTTATTCTATTTGATTGGAGAATGCATAGACAACAAATGAATCTCGCAAAATCATAAAATATATTTTATTTTTTACATTTAAATTCCAATAAGTTAATTCATTCTCTTGTTTAGAACCAATTCACAGCTATAAGCATCAACTGATCAATTATATGCAGTGTTTGAAATAAATTTAATAGAATAAAATGGAACAATTAGGGATATAGATTTAATCATATCTTTTTTTTTTTGAAACTCGATCAATCATATCTAATTTTAAATCATAGTTGGTGGGAAACTCACTTCAGGGAATCCCCTTGCTCCTTCCTAATAGTCTGAAGGTGCTATCTCTTTATTCTACTATTTTTTGATAAAAAAATATGAACCGATCCATACCAAACTTCTCTTAGGTTTAAACAAGTCTCATGTCTTATTTGATTTCAAAAGAGAGTTGCAAAGTTTCATCTTCATCACGAGAATATGTGAAGATTATATTTTATTTTTTTCCTCCATCATTTTCTTTTCATTATGTTTTTCTCCTATCTTTTCTGCTCTGCTCGTGTCTTTAATTTAAATCTTTTTACATAATGTAGCTCTAGCAAAGGTAGATACTCCACACACACAAAAATAATGTTTGATAGTGTCTACACCTGAATTTAAAGGAGGAGAAACGAATAGCATAGAGAGTAGTAATATATGTTATATATGATCTGATTTGATAGAAAGAGATGAAAAGTAGCACAAATATGAGAACAATATGAGGTATCTTGAGATCCACACACAAACACAAAAACAGTAATATGTTCTTATGGCATTCACCAGGATGAAAATGAAGAATCATAAGGAAGGCGTGCTACTACTACCAGACTGGTCAAAGATGCCAACAGAGATGTTGGAGCAGGTTTGCAAGCTTCTGACGATTCCAAATCAGGCTCGATTCATTACTGTGTGCAAGAGTTGGCTTTCTGCTAACACATCAAAGAAAGCCTACCATTGGATCCCTGACGCACCTTGACTTGTCAGTAACGACTGCACTAGCACTAAGTTTCAGGTAATGGATCTTGATTTTTAAACATCAAAACTATACGTACATATCATATACATCACATTTTTCTCTATCTTTTATCATCATATCGTATCATATCATATATGGCAAATAATAATATTATACTCTTAACTTGTGTCTCGTTTCTCTATCTCCCAAATGAAATGAATCCAAATCAATTTAGTATCCCTGTAAGTTTAAAATTATCTAATCTATGCACACCAGTTATATTCATAAATTGGCATGCATAATTTAGTTGGAGCCAAGAAATATATTAATTATATCCATCATTAATTACCTCTCTTCTCTTTTTTTTCTTATTTAATTTTGGTGTATTTGAGTGTATACTAAATGTTTTCATTTAGGTCATAAGCACCACAGACAAGCAAGCCTACAATATTTGCAAACCCTTCAGCCTTTGCAGAACACCATAATTGTAGGGTCCTTAAAAGGGTGGTTGATTCTCATATCTGATCAAAGTCTCTTTATCCTCAACCTCTTTTCGAAGCTTCGCCTTGACCTCCCTCCTATTAGAACGATGCCATGTTTGCTTTGTTCCAAGGGTGATGATTGCTTTGGCATGCACAGACCCGTAGCTTTCACAATTTCAATGTGTCCCCAACATGAACCCCACCTTGGTCGCAATAGTCACTTACAAGGGTGACCTTGGGTGGTTGCAAGGTGGGAAGGACCACTACATGGAAAGGTTACCACACAAGTGATAAAGTATACTCCAATGTAGCTTTTCATGACAACAAGCTTTATGCCGTGGAAAGAGGTGGTTTGAAAGTGAACATGTTCAAGTTGATGAGGGAGTGCTTGTTTAGGTTGGTGGATAATTTTTTCTATTTCATTTAAATATAGTATTAAGTAATAACATATTTATGTTGAAAACAAGTAATATGAGATTAAAATTATTGTATTTAAGAATCATATCTTTAGAAATTTATTGCAATTTATTTTTTTTAGCAATAAATTTATTTGATTATAATTTA